>NC_043012.1:57251977-57311977 GCF_006345805.1 Octopus sinensis | reverse complement strand
GTCCCTTTTGCTGAACCGCTAAGTTACAGGGACATAAACACACCAGCATTGGTTGTCAAGTGATGCTCGGGTAACAAACACAGACACACAAACATGTACATATATATATATATACATATACATACAACAGGCTTCTTTCAGTTTCCATCTACCAAATCCACTCACAAGGCTTTGGTTGGCCCGAGGCTATAGTAGAAGATACTTGCCTAAGGTGCCACGCAGTGGGACTGAACCCGGAACCATGTGGTTGGTAAGCAAGCTACTTACCACACAGCCACTCCTGTGCCTATATATATACATATATATATATTCCAAAATATAACTACATGTGGATTGTTGGTGATCTTTTCCCTCCATCTTTCTTTTCTTTTGGACTTCCCTCTGTCTCCTGTCCCTGAAGAAGAGCTTTACTCAAAACGTAAAACACCCTTTCTTTCCTTCCCTGAGCATCTTATTAAGACTTTGCATATACCACGACTTCTTGTTGTCTTTTTCTCCATTTTCTTAAATTCATATATATATATATAATAATAAATAAATGTGCCCTTTTAAAGCCTAGCCAGGTTCATGGGCCCAGTTTCCCATTTTCAGTGGCGTATGTGGTCCCCAGCTGGATGAGACGCTAGTCCATTGCAGTGTTACTCATTTTTGCCAGCTCAGTGGACTGGAGCAACGTGAAATGAAGTGTTTTGCTCAAGAACACATTGTGTCGCCCGGTCCAGGAATCGAAACCACAATCTTATGATCATGATGCTGACACCCTAACCACTAAGCCACACACCTCCACTCATATATATATATATATATAAATTAGAAAAAAACCACCTGTTATCAATTCAGTAATGAAAAATTAGATATAAGACAAAAAAATATAACGATGATTAAGTAATGTGCAAAATAATAAATAAAATGTAGATAGATAGCAATGTATGTATGTATGTATGTATGGATTATGCAAATTAGTTGCTCTAGTCCTCTGAAGCTACTGGATTTGTTGCATATATAAGCAGATTGACCACTTGTTTCTCTGGGGATTGGTTAAATGATTTAGATTCCTGATATGAACCCAATTAGGTTCAAAAATCGATTAAGGCGCCGTTCATGATTTTTTCATAATATGGTGATATAGCTAAATTTTCCCTCTTTGTTTGTCAAGTAGTCTACCAAACCGGTTATGTGTATATATATATATATGCAGGATTGGCCAAAAGTCACCTGACAATAAATCAAAACCATTTAATTCCAAGATTGAAACAAAAATTTATTTTGTATGAGATTTTCGCTAATAAATAGACAAATTTTGAAAATAAAAGGGGTGATTTTAACTCCTAGCATTCAATTTATTAAGCATTCATAATTGAAATGAATAATTAAAATTGAATATTAAGTATTTATGGAATTTTGATTTACTGTCGGGTGACTTTTGGCCAACCCTGTATATATATATATATGTATGTATGTATCTTGGTCTCGAATGAGATCCCGAGATTCTCAGTATAGAAGACAGTAGCACTCAAATGATTCAAACTTGGACTCCGATGTCTTCACAGGGGATCAATTCCACTGGGTAAAGAATGGTTATAAGAGAGATCTATTTGAGCAGATAAGATATAGAGGCAATAATGCAGATAAATAAAGTAGATATATTGAATATATAGCTAATTTGGGTATGAAATACAAAATATGTATACATGCAAGACATGCTTTCTCTCATTTTGCATGTATATATATATATACATATTTTGTATTTCATACCGAGACTGTTATATTTATTATATCTAATTTGTTTATCCACAAAATTGCCTATATATGTATGTATATAGGCAAACAAATATATACGACAAACACATATTATGTACGCATATATATATACACTTGTGTGTGCACGTGTGTGTGTGTTTAAGCATGTATATACATATGTATATAGATATATATGTTCACAACTCATAATACAGCATATCTTCGCACATCAAAATACAAGTCAAAAGCCTCACTCTACAAATTTTCGTTCTTGAAGAAATCCCATTTCTCACAGAAATATTTCACTATTAATGTCAATATTACCAAATGCCAAAGGAGGAATTTGATTGGCAGAAACATTAAAGCAGTGGACAAAATGTCTCATCATATTCAGTCACATCATTCTGAGTTCCAACCCACTGAAGTCATCTTCGCCTTCTATTTTGGCTGTTTATTAGGGTTGATACAACTGGCTATACCCTTCTGAAAATTTGTGGTTTTATTCCTAAATTTGAAATTTCATTTATATTTGAACCAATATTATTTTAAGTGTTTTAAGGGCCCCCAAAAAAATTTTCCTTTAGATGTATGTCTTGGTATGTATTACAAGAAATAGCTAGTTTTCTAGCTATTTCTTTATGGTTAAGAGTGCAAACTACTAACCCCAAGATTTTGGGTTCAATCCCAGATGGTGACTTGAATAAATAATAATAATCACATCAGCAAAAAAATACTTTATGAATGAGAACAGATTACTCCAGTAGTCAAATAAAGGGTTGGGTCTGAAATTCCATGAAGACATCTGATGAAGGCTGGAGAGTACATCAGCTGAAACATGGTAACAACAAACAAGGTAGGGATACCTATCCATCCAATGTAAATATTATAATATTCAGCTGTCATTGGTTTCAAATTTTGGTACAAGGCCAGTAATTTTGGTGTAGGGGTTAAGTCGATTACATCAACCTACAGTGATTGACTGGTACTTTTTTTTTTTCAACCCCAAGATGAAAGGCAAAGTCAACCTCACCAGAACAAAGTGCCGCTAAGCATTTTACCTGGCATGCTAATGATTCTGCCAGCTGCCACCTTCAGCTTCCATTAATATTGGCTTCAAATTTTTGGCACCAGGCCAGTAATTTCAGGGAAGGGGATAAGTCAATTATACATTGATGCCCACCTAGTGAATAATACATTGATGCCCTCCTAGTGAATATGAGTGAATAAGTGGAGTGAAAGTTAAAAGCCTTCAAAACAGGAATAGAAATTGAGTCACATGCCTAAATTTTTAGGAACTTACTCCAACAGGGACTGTTACTTATTTTATTAACCCCAGTGTATGAAAGGCAAAGTCAACCTCAGTGGAAGAATTTGATCTCAGAACATAAAGACAGACGAAATGCTGCTAAGCTTTTTGCCCCGCATGCTAACGATTCTGCCAGGTTGCCATCTTCAATTCCTATTAATATTAGAACAGAGCAAATCATTGGAGTGTATGGACATCCCCAAAGTTTTATTAATCCTTTCATTAAACCATATTTTTGTTGAAATGCATTTCCTTTGCTTCAATGAATTCCGAAAACAACAAAGAATTTAGTAATATATCTGTGCCGTTATTAAGCTGCTGTTTGAAACATGTTAATATGGAATGTTGAAAGATGGTTTTAATTTAGAACGCTTTAAAACAGGAAGTTTGTGTTATAGAACTCAGAGTGGTCTTGGATGAATTGGCATCAGAAGGGTTAAGCTGTTTCTATAGAAGCAGCTTAACCATGTGGTTGCTTCCCAACCACATAGTTCTGGGTTCGGTCCCACTGCATGGCACCTTGGGCAAGTGTTTTCTACTATAGCCTCGGGCCGACCAGAGCCTTGTCAGTGGATATGGGCAGTTGCAGGTGGTTTGTTGGCATTAAAAGAATTAAGAGGTATTTGTTCTATAATCATTGTCATCATTATAGAATTTCTTCATTGAGGTAAGATTAGAACTTTTGAATTCACCCCTGCTTTAGACAGCCACTTATTTCATCGACCTATGGGGGAAGGATGAAATTTAAATTAAAACTTATGGAATTTTGATGTCTGAACTAAATAAATGGGTGTCAGAGTGGCTGTGTGGTAAGTAGCTTGCTTATGCACCACATGGTTCCGGGTTCAGTCCCACTGCGTGGCACCTTGGGCAAGTGTCTTCTACTATAGCCTCAGACCGACCAAAGCCTTGTCAGTGGATTTGGTAAACGGGAAAATGCAAGAAACCTGTCATATAAACGTGTGTGTGTCTTTGTCACCAACCACCACTTGACAACCACTGTTGGTGTGTTTACATCCCCATGATTTAGCAGTTCAACAAAGGCAAACAATAGAGTAAGTACCAGACTTAGAACAAATTAAGTACTGGGGTAAATTTGTTTAACCAAAATTCTTCAAGGCGGTGCCCCAGTATGGCCGCAGTCTAATGACTGAAACAAGTAAAAGATGAAATTAAAGTTAAAGCCTACAATGGACCTTTTATATGGTCCCTCTGTCTGCTAGCAATAGCAGTCAAATCTCCCTGAAATCACTCCTTATCATTCGAAAAATAGGAAAAGCACATTAGACTGTGTAATTCTAGATATGATATGCCTGAAAGGAAGACACACAAGTGGAAAGGAAGGAATGATACTGGATAATCTAGTTTTATGTTAAACTAAACAAAAAATATCAGACTTGATAGTCATGGACGGAACTGTTTTGTTCCGAATCCTACTCTGCCAGTGCTGTTCTGGGTTAAAACAACAGTTTTAACATCAACATCAACAAGAAGCTCTTTTACATATATATTCCCGTCCAATTATTCAGAAAATTCTTCATTCTGAATGTAAACTATCGCATTTCCCCTTTCTGACCCACGGTGCTGGCTTTTGTACTTTCAAATGATCCGTTTTTAACCTTTAGCATGGTACCATCACAGAAAACGCTAAATGCATTTGACATCAGCAAGTCCTTTTGTTTCAACACTTCCCTAACCCTCAACTCACTTGTCTTGCTTTAAAATATACACGCAAATTAACTATATTGCTTAAATATAGTTTAGTAAAAAAAAAAAAAAAGTAAGGGGGTGGCCAGGCAACCCAAACAAAAAAAAAATCATAAATAAACACAGGAAAAGGTACAAAAAAAAGAATGAATAACAACTGGCACAGAAATATCGGTTGGAAAATTATCTCTCAGGACATCTGGCTTAAGACCTTTTCTGTATATCCCTAAAATTTTCACTAATTTGATCGTACAGAATATCTGTCAATTTGCTCAGCCTGTCAAATTAACAAGTGTATCCTAACGACATCTCCTCTGCCTGTTACTCCACCCTCCTCCTCCTTCTCCGCCCCCCCTCCTCCCCGACACGCGTGGTATGTTATGCTGATTACAACGCAATCGCATATTTTCATGTCACACTCGTGACAGCTGTAAAACCCCCTGTATGTGTCGAGACTAGAATCTTGATTCCACCAACTTCAGAATTAGGCTTTGCATCAAATATAATTCTTCTACTGCCGTATTAATGAGTCAACAAGGGAGATTCTACATGGTTTGTGAACGTGCTAGAAGTGGCAGCTAAACCTGCCTCTCAAATTATATGCAAGCATTTTGAAAATGAAGGACGCATTTTGGTAACATACATCACAGATATAGTTAGTATATTGGAAATGGCAGCTAAATCTACCTCTCAATTTATGTTCAAGCATCTTGAAAATGAAGGACATATTAGATAATGTAGATCATGGATACATTCTTTTATTCTTTTACTTGTTTCAGTCATTTGACTATGTCCATGCTGGAGCACCACCTAGTGCTTATTCTATCAGTTTCTTTTGCTGAACCACTAAGTTATAGGGACATAAACACACCAACATTGGTTGTCAAGCAATGGTGAGGGACAAACACAGATACACGTACTCAAATATATATATATATATACGACCGGCTTCTTTCAGTTTCCGTCTGCCAAATCCACTCACAAGGCTTTGGTTGGCCCAAGGCTATAGCAGAAGACACTTGCCCAAGGTGCCACGTAGTGGAACTGAACCTGGAACCATGTGGTTCGTAAGCAAGCTACTTACCACACGTTCACTCCTGTAATATTTGAAAATATGACAGGATGGTCATCACTGGAGTACCTTTAATCATAGGCTGTGGTGGTGTCATTGGTGATGGTGATGATTGTGGCAGTGGTGTTAGGGTGGTGGTAGTAGTTGTAGTGATGGTGGTGGTAGCAGCAATGGTGCTGATAGTGATGGTAGCAATGGTCTTGGAGATGGATTGTTAAACCAGGCAGCTGATTAAGTTTGCTGTCACAGCAGGATTCGAACTCAGAATGCAAAGAGCTGGACATAATACCACAAGGGATTTCACCTAAAACTATCATATCTACCAGACCACCATCCTTGACTGATACCCCATACTCCATTTAGGATCAAAGGCAAAGTTGACCATTGCAGGACTTGAACCCAGAGCCTAAGGTACTGGATAGGAATATATTATAAGGCATTTTGTACAATGCTCTAACAATTCTGCCAGTTCAGCCGAGTTGTGTGCGTGACCTTTATGTAACCCTCTCTGACTGGTGACATTGATTTCATTCAAGCTCAAGTGAACTTCTCTTGTAAGATGATCTCTGTATAATAACGCTGGAAGCACTGGGAAAAGAACTGACAGATGTCCATATACATACACATACACACACACACACACACACACACACACACATATTTGTATGTGTATATATATATGTGTGTAATATATATATATGTATGTACACATATATGTATATTTGTATCTTCATGTGTGTGTGTGTGTGTGTGTGTGTATGTATATAATATATATATATAAGATATACGTATATATGTATATATTTTTATCTCTGTGTGTATATGTATGTATATATATCTATCTATCTATATATATATGTATGTATGTATGTATGTACCACTAACAAGTTTTTTTTATTTTCTCTCTGTTTATTTCCTCATGTTCCTTTAAGATTGAAGAGTGCAAGGCTCAAAATGTAAAAGACTTTCTCACCTTCCCAAGTGTCAGACTAATACACCTGCTTGTTGTTTATACACCTGTCTTCGTCTTTCGTTTTTCTGTAAATTTCAACTATGTGTATATAAATATATATATATATATATACTACTGCACAAACATGATTTTTATTGAACTCAAAATACTTATTGTATTCCCTTTCTTGAATACTTTCATGTAAACTGTTTTTAACATTTTCTTATCATGATCAAAGACTGTTTAAGTGTATTTTAATACTTTTGTGCTAACCATTGTTTTAACACAACAAAGCTTATACAAAGCTTTATATTTTACTTTTGATAATTTTTTCTAAAATAGTGAAACCAGTCAAGTCAATAAACATCTCTAAAAGACCTTTGCATTTTCAAACCTTTTATATATATATATATATATATATATATATATATATATGTATATTACAATCAAGGCACTCCCAAATTCTTCGCCCCCTTCCTCCCCCTTCTCCCCCTCCTCTTCCTCCTTCTTCCCTACCAAGAATTCACAACGACCTCGAACTCACAAGAGTAAACAAGAGAGACAGAGAAAGGCAGAAACAAGGAAAATGCCACTTATATTTGAACACTATGCAAATATTCTTTTAAAAAACTTTTCATTTAATTTTTCCAAAATTTAATTCTTTTCCATGCTTACAGTTAAAGAAGTCTCAATGACTGAAACCGGTACTGAAATGTTCTTTATAAAATTATTTTAGCATTTTCTATCCTGACTTGTTTTTTCATATATATATATGTATATATATATATTTAACCACTTACAAGGAACTGCTGGAAAGTTCCAGGCTTTAAGGGTATCGCAAAACACTTGGTTAGAGACCCAACCTGCTGATTACTTATACAGGGCTTAGCAAAACTAAAGGGCCACTGCAACAAGTGTATGAATCTGAGAGGGAGATATGTTAAATAAAATCATAATTAACTGATCTTCCGGTATTTCCTTTTACCGAAAGCCAAGAATTTTTCAGCACTCCATCATGTATTCTTCTCATCCTACACTGGTTATTGATTAGATTTACATATGTAACAACTAAACATGCCTAAGTTCCCCCAGTCTGTCTGGTGTGAAACCATGACAGCCCTTCCTGAGTCTGCAGTCACTCTGGTGTTAAATTATGGTGCCCCTATCTGAGACTGTAATCTCCCTGGTATCAAACTACAGTATTCAGGTCTGACTTTCCAGATAATTATGATTCAGAATAACACTTCCTTTGTTACCTACCTCTCTCTTTCTCTCTACTGTAATTATCCCTACTCAGTTTGTATATCTGTCTATCTATCTATTTGTTTGTCTATCTATCTATCTATCTGTCTATCTATCTGTCTATCTATCTATCTATCTATCTATCTATCTATCTATCTATCTATCCTCTGTCTATATATATATATATATATATATATATAATCATCATCATCATCATCATAATTATTGTTTAATGTCTGTTTTCCACGCTAGCATGGGTTGGACGGTTTCACTGAGGTCTGGAGAGCCAGCGGCTGTACCAGGCTCCAATCTGATCTGGCAATGTTTCTACAGCTGGATGGCCTTCCTAACACCAACCACTCCAAGAGTGTAGTAGGTGCTTTTTATGTGCCACTGGCATGGAAGCCAGTCAGGCGGGCCTGGTATCATTCATGTTCAGATGGTGCCTTTTACGTGCCACCAGCACAAGAACCAGTCAGGGAGTACTGACATCGGCCACATTCAGTTGGTTCTTTTTATGTGCCACCGGCACAGGAGCCAGTCAGGCAAACCCGGCATTGATCACATTCGGATGGTGCTTTTTACATGTCACTAGCACAGAAGCCAGTCAGGGTGCACTGGCCACAGTTATTATATTGGGTCTACTTGACTCAACAAGTCTTTTCAAGCATATCATATCACCCGATGCATCAGGGGTATTCTTAAAAGTGTTGAACAATGTGGCTGCGATCTCACTTTAGTTGCCAGGTCTTCTCAAGCACAGCATATCTTCAAAAGTTCCATTCTCCTGTCATTGCCTCTGTGAGGCCCACTGTTCAATGGTCATGCTTCACCACCTCATCACACGTCTTCCTGGGTCTACCTCTTCCACAGGTTCCTTCTACAGTTAGGGAGTGGCACATCTTCACACAGCTGTCTTCATTCATACATAACACATGACCATACCAGCACAGATGCTTCTCTTGCACACCACATTTGATGCTTCTTATGCCCAACTTTTCTCTCAGGGCACTTATGCTCTGTCGTGTATGCACACTGACATTACAAATCCAGCATACATACATACAGATGCACACACATACATACATATATACATATGCATACATGCACATATATACATACATACACATGCAAACAAACACATACATACATATGTACATGCATGCATGCACACACACACTGACCCACACACATGCGCACAAACAAACAAAAAGGAATGCAGTGTAAATAACGGACAGAGTCAAGACTATTGAAAAGGTTGCAAGACACAAAGAAAATTTTAGGACAATAAAAATAAGAGATAAGTGGAAATTTTACCGGTGAGTGTGTTACAGTATAAGGCACAAAAAGAAAATGACTCTCCCCAGACACACCAGAATATGCTTCAACACACGAACTCATATGAAGAATCTTGCAAACCAAATCCAAAAACGAATTATATATATATATATATTTTTCTTTTTTTTACTTGTTTCAGTCATTTGACTGTGGCCATGCTGGAGCACCGCCTTTAATCGAGCAACTCGACCCAGGACTTATTCTTTGTAAGCCCAGTACTTATTCAATCGGTCTCTTTTGCCGAACCGCTAAGTGACGGGGACATAAACACACCAGCATCGGTTGTCAAGCAATGCTAGGGGGACAAACACACACACATACATATATATATATATATATACATATATACGACGGGCTTCTTTCAGTTTCCGTCTACCAAATCCACTCACAAGGCTTTGGTTGGCCCGAGGCTATAGTAGAAGACACTTGCCCAAGGTGCCACGCAGTGGGACTGAACCCGGAACCATGTGGTTGGTAAACAAGCTACTTACCACACAGCCACTCCTGTGCCTATATACACACATATATACACACACGTACATACATACATACACATATATATATATATATATATATATACATACACACATAGCATGAGAGAGTTTGTACATCATGAAATCCTACTGCAGTTAAAAGAAACCAGAGGGAGGAACTAACAGTCTTTAATGCCAGGAATATCACAAAAGCAGTTCCAAAAACCTAATCTTAATTAAATTAATCAGTTAAATTCTGTGCAGTCCCTATACATATATGTTCAATTCCTTGCAATAGTTCCACGTTCTAAGAAAATACCGAAAACTCAACAAACAGCGCAATTCCAAATTTCCCTTATCTCCCATCTAATCCAGATAAATGCAAAATGCCTTTACGTACCATATTATCCATAAAATCTGCTTCTTCTCTATAGAACTAAATTCTCTGGTGAGTTGCTACGATACTATATACTACAATAAATCCCAAGAAATCAAAAACTAACATCTAGCCAATCAAATTCCATCTGGTATTTCTCTGTTGCAATCACCATTAAATACTCTGGACATATCATATCAAGCTGATTCTGGCTGGACATTAAAAGGGTATTCAGCATACGCGATACAATAAAAACACTACAGTGGCAGAGCAGTATGATGTGGTTTGCTATGTAGACACACTTGTATGTGATATTAGAATCGTATCTGATCTATTGTGTTGAATTCTCAAATGATCGATCTGTTTTCTCTGGTTTGTGACTTTGCTTTTATCCCTTGTTGAGTGGCTGTGTGGTATGTAGCTTGCTTATCAACCACATAGTTCCGGGGTTCAGTCCCACTGCGTGGCACCCTGGGCAAGTGTCTTCTAGTATAGCCTCGAGCTGACCAAAGCCTTGTGAGTGGATTTGGTAGACGGAAACTGAAAGAAGCCCATCGTATATATATGTATATATATATATATATATATATATATATGTATGTATATGTGTGTGTGTGTATCTGTGTTTGTCCCTCCAACATTGCTTGACAACCGATGCTGGTGTGTTTACGTCCCCGTAACTTAGCGGTTCGGCAAAAAATAAGACCTGGAGTCAATTTGATTCGACTAAAGGCAGTGCTCCAGCATGGCCACAGTCAAATGACTGAAACAAGTAAAAGAATAAAAGAATATTCCTGTTGAAATACACTGCTTTCGGTTAATTTTGAAAATGATGCTGAATTTACTAAAAGAACTTTATCATTATCAAACTGACGAAGTTTGTTTTAATAAGCATTATGAAAGTGTATGGAATATTAATTAACATGAAATTTTAATGAAATATCTTAATTTAGATCACTTTTGAACAATAAATTTGTATCATGGAACTAAGGGTTGATCTCAGACAAGTTGGTGTCAAAAGGGCTAAAAATGGCACAGTTGTGACTGTGCGATAAGAATGTTGCTCCCTGACCACATGGTTCCAGGTTCAGTCCCACTGCATGGCACCTTGGGCAAGTGTTTTCTACTATTGCCTCGGACAGACCAAAGTCTTGTAGATTTGGTAGACGGAAACTGTAAGAAGCCCATCGTGTGTGTGTGTGAATCTGTGTGTGTGTAAATCTGTGTGCGTCTGTGTCTTTGTGTCTATGTTTGTGTTTGTGCTCACTACCACTCGATAACTGACATTCATGTTGTTTTCCCCTGTAACTTAGCAGTTTGGCAAAAGAGACTGATAGAATAGGTACCAAACTTAAAAAATAACTACTGGAGAGTGATTCATTCGGTCTGAAATTTTTCAAGGCAGTGCCCCATCATGGCCACAGTTTAATGATTGAAGCAAGTAAAAGATAAAAGAAATATAAAATGATGAAGTCTAAGAAGTCAGTTATTCTTGTCAGATTACGCTCCTGAATGCCAGACACTTATGAAAGCAATAGAAATCATCATCATTGTTTAGCGTCCGCTTTCCATGCTAGCATGGGCTGGATGGTTCGACCGGGGATCTGGGAAGCCAGAAGGCTGCACCAGGCTCCAGTCTGATCTGGCAGAGTTTCTACAGCTGGATGCCCTTCCTAATGCCAACCACTCCATGAGTGTAGTGGGTGCTTTTTACGTGCCAGGCAAGGCTGGCAACGGCCACAATCGGATTGGCGCATTTTACGTGCCACCGGCACGGAAGCCAGTCGAGGCGGCGCTGGCATCGGCCACGTTCGGCTGGTGCTTTTCACGTGCCACCAGCACAGGGATCACAACTGCAGTTTCCATTGATTTTGATGTTGGTGTACTTGACTCAATGGATCTCCTCAAGCACAGGGGAGATCCATTGAGGAGATGCCAGTCATACGATTGGTTCAATTTCGATTTCACTTGCCCAATGCTCATCATTGTCATCATCATCATTTTAATGTCCACTTTTAATGTGGTATGCTTCCATGGATCAGATAGAATTTGTTGTTGGGGCAGATTTGATATCACTCACCGGACGCTCTTCCTGTCTCCAACTCTCACTTGTTTCCAAGCAACGTAATATTTCGCCGTGGCCAGACGTGGTTTCCATAGAATTCTAGAAACAAACAACATTGCATGTACGACACTGATGATCATTTACAACATCAAGTGATGACAAAATAAGGATACACACATGCACACACATTTTTGCATACACACATACACACACACACACACATATATATATTTACATGATGGCCTTCTTTTAGTTTCCATCTACCAAATTCGCTTAAAAGGCAGTGGGCAACACAAAGTACTTAGAAAAGACACATGCCCAAGGTACTGCAATGTAGGACTTAAGACAAACTTACACGGTTGCAAAGTGAGCTTCTGAACCATACTGTCATTTAGAAGCATTACAATAGTTGGCTATAACAGTATATTTTCAAAAACGTTTATTTTTGATATTTCGTACAGCAACCTCCTATTCATGAAATAACATAATTGAACAACATTGAAATAAAAACTGCTCAAAGCTATGAATTTTTCAAACCCGATACAGATATATGAAAATATTGTAAATGAAAGTTGTCATTTCTTACATCTTACCAACTAATCAACTTAAGATACTCGGCAACAGTAATACAAAAAATACAAAAAAAAAATGAAAAAAAAAATGGAGAGTTGGTTACTACTGCTGTTATTGCAGTTGTTGTTATTGTCATTGCTATTGTTGCTTAGTATCAAAGCAGCCCTGAGCAGGCAGATTTATGATCAAAGTCATAAGATAATCATTCCATCTTTTATTTTTTTATTCTATCAGACATAGCTATCTATTGAAAGCTATTTATGGCTATGGTACATCTCATATTTACAGCTTGCATCTCCAGTCTGGAAACCTCATCCTGTCCAGAATTTCAACCTGCTGGAAGATATCTGGAGACATGCAATAAGATGAAAACTCTGTCAGTCACTGACCATATCTTCAATGTATTGTTTCTCTAAACATCAGCTCACTACAGTTTCAATGTCTAACAGCTGACCTTCTAGAAGGCTATACACACACACACACACACATACATACATACATACATACATACATACATACATACATACATACATACATACATACATACATACATACATATATATCTATATCGAGTTGGTAGTGCTGTAGGTAGTCCATCAGTCTCATGACCACATCTCAAATAGGAGGAAATCTGAAGGTTGTGAGTTTGATCCTCGCTCGGGGCAGATTTTTTAAAGTCTTTGACTAAGATATTTTAAATATGTACCCAGATATATTAATTTGTGGTGGAGAATTATTTTGGGGGTACAGGCTTGGCCATGTGGTAAGAAGCGTGCTTCCCAACCACATGGTTCCGGGTTCAGTTCCACTGCCTAGCACCTTGAGCAAGTGTCTTCTGCTATAGCCTCAGGCCAACCAAAGCATTGTAAGTGGATTAAGACTTTGGTAGATGAAAACTGAAAGAAGCCCATTGTATATATATATAATATATGTATATATATTTATATATATATATATATATATATATATATATGTGTGTGTGTGTGTGTATTATATATATATATATATATATATGTATATATGATATGTATATATATGTATATATATATATATATGTATGTATATGTATGTATATATATATATATATATATGTATATATTTATGTGTGTGTATTTGTGTCTGTTTGTCTCCCCACCATCATTTGACAACCGATGTTGATGTGTTTACGTCCCCATAACTTAGCAGTTCAACATAAGAGACCAATAGAATAAGTACTAGGCTTACAAAGAATAGATCCTGGGTGTGATTTCTTCGACTATAATCATTTAAGGCGATGCTCCATCATGGTCACTGTCAAAAATAACTGAAACAAGTAAAAGGATAAAAGAATATATATATACATTCGATGGACTTCTTTCAGTTTCCTTCTACCAGATCTATTTAGATGGCTTTGGTCAGCCCAAGGATATAGTAGTAGACACTTGCCCAAGGTGACATGCAGTGGGACTGAACCTGGAATCATGTGGTTAGGAAGAAAACTTGATACCACACAACCATGCCTGCACCTATCAAAAATTACCTTGAATTTTTTTTTTTTTTTGGTGATGTGGCCCGTTGATGATGACCTGTTTCTCACACCTGGTATATAATAAGCTCAGTTTTATATACTACCTTATCCAATGCATTCTTAGGCATTTTTTTTTTTATTATTATTATTTTAAAATAGCAGGAAATAGTTTGCAGAAATTTGGCTGCTATTTCTAGCACGCTGATTGATTTCTTTAGAAACTTGCTGATTGCTCAATTTCTTAGTGTTTGATCATAAGGAGTCTTATGGGAATTCTATAATCATTTTTATGTATTTGTAGCACAAACCACTCCTGTGCTGTTATTTTTTTTTTTTTTCCTTTTTTTTAAATACTACTCAATAAACATCAAAGAATATAAAAGAATTTTTTTTTTGTTCTGTTTGTTTTGTTTAACATTGAAACAATCTGATTATGGATATTACTTCCAGGATGGAAGCAGTATCCCTTTTGAGAAGAAGTGAGTCTCCAAACATTAATTAGCCAGTCTGTATTATGCAGATATATTTTTAATAAATCAAGGAGGGGACGTTTTTAATTCCAGTTCTGATCCATATAAAAAAAAGAAAATTAAATTAAAAAAATCAAACAAGCATACAAAAAAAAACCTACCAATACTTTGGCTCCTCGTGAATTGATTAAGCTTTTTGATAAGTTCAGTAACATTTTTTTTTTGCTTGTTTTATGTATTTATTTACTTATTTATTTATTGCTCTTTTGTGCATCCATATTTCTATGGTAGCGTTGTTTAGGATGGTTGTTTTGGTTAGACCAATTGTTGCTCAGCCGGATACTTATCATATCACTAACCATTCAACTGTACGATGGTTGCCAGTCAAGTAAATTGCTTTAGTCACATGCCAAGAGGGAGAAAGCGGTGGGGAGAAGGGAGCAGCCTTATGTGGTGGCTTGGCTTGGTTTGCTAGAAACAGCAGCCAAATCTCGCTCAGCTATCAACTTACCATTGGGTAATGTAACCCTAGCTACACATGCTATCGTCATCATTGTCATCAGCATCATCATCATCATCATCATCATCATTATCATCATAACTACCACCCACTGCCATCATCATCATCATCATCATTACTACCACCATCATCATACATTTTTTTTTTCCATGCTAGCATGGGTTTGATGGGTCTATTTCATCATAGCATCTCACATCTTGTTGCAGTCTTTCATCACCTCCTCCATTGTGAAGTGCAGTTTCTTAGCATCAGACTTCACCACTTCTTTCTTCTAATATCTTTTCATGGACTCTCCTCTTCTGCTGACTCTTCCCATGTTTCCATGCAGTTTCCATCAACTGATTTCACTCACAAGGCATTAGTTGGCATATGGCCAAGATATTGTGCAGTGGAATTGAACCTAAGGCCATAGGATTGTGAAGCAAATCTCTTAATCACACGGCCTTGCCTGCAAGCCATGTCTATTGCCTCTTGTGTGTGTGTGTGGCTATATATATATCAATGTTTGTTTTTATGTTACTATAAAAACAATTTTACATTAAACTGAAGGATTACTCAATACTTTCGGTAAAGTACAAGTTTGTTGTTTTTTAACAAAATTAGCATTGGCAGTAACTTTGAAGTTTTGTCCAGCTGAGTTATCATCAGACAGTTCAATAATGGTTTAGCTGGCTAATTGTTCATATTCATTGTCAATACTATTCTTGTTAAAGAATAATAAATATGTAGGTATAAAGCTAATATTGGTACCCCAGCTGTGTGGTAAGTAGCTTGCTTACCAACCACATGGTCACATGGTTCCAAGTTCAGTCCCACTGTGTGACACCTTGGGCGAGTGTCTTCTACTGTAGCCTTGGGCTGACCAAAGCCTAGTGAGTGGATTTGGTAGAAGGAAACTGAAAGAAGCCCATCATGTACATATATATATATATATATTATATATATAGATAGATTGGTAGATATATGTGTATATGTTTGTGTATCGCTGTTTGTCCCCCCCCCCACCATCACTTGACAAATGATGTTGGTGTGTTTACATCCCTTTAACTTAGAGGTTCAGTAACAGAGACCGATAAAATAAGTCCTGGGGTCAATTTGTTTGACTAAAGGTAGTGCTCCAGCATGGCCACACTCAAATGACTGAAACAAATAAAAGAATATGAGAAATACAGTATCCATGTGTATCACAAATGGATTTCCTCCAAGAAATGCAACCTGCTGTAAAACAGTTGCCCCGAAACTCACATCTAACCGATGCCAGCATGGAAAAGTCGATGTGACAATGATAAGCATGTTGATTTGAAGTTATTGCTATATTATTATTAAAAAAAAAAAGAGACAAATAGCATTCACTGAAAAAGAATTCAATACAGAGGTTGGAGCATAGCAGAGTCAGTAAAGTGCTAAAACAAAAATGTCTTGTGCCACTTGGTTACTTCTCCTTTATGCCGTTTTCTTTTCAATACAATTTTGTTTCAAATAAGGCCTGAGGGCTCAGGAGTGTAAGAAGACTACAGAGAAGGGAAAAAAAGTGGGGTCTACAAACTCAACAGATGTCAGTTGTCAGAAAGCTTACTGGATGGAATATCATAGAGCTGAGGACAACATGATGACGGCTGTGAGCTCCCGAGAGCAACAGTTCTAAGAAAGAAGCAATTGGCATAAAAGGACTTGTTTATTAACAGGAAGCCCAACAGAGAAACGATGTGCTTGGGAAGAGAAGCAGATGATATGTTTTAAAGGTCTTGACAGTGTGTTCCAGACCAGGAAGCTTGTCAGAAGAATCACCATGGAAATACTTATCGAAAAGACTCAATGAAGATATATTTCAACGATGAGCCAAAGACATCCAGTCTTGTAGAAAGAAGAGGACTCACCATGTTGACAAGTCTGTCTGGATTCAATCAAGCAAGTTGTGACACTCAGAGGTGGCACCAACCCAAACATGAAAGTAATATTAATGCAAAGTTGAAGGTGACGAGCTAGTGGAGTCATTACTGTGCTGGGTAAAATGCTGCTAAGCATTTTGTCTGTCTTTATGTTCTGAGTTCAAGTTCTACCAAGGTCGACTCTGCCTTTCATTTTTTCAGGGTTGATAAAATAAGTACCAGTTGAGTCCTGGGGTCAATGTAATCAATTTACACCCCTCCTCAGAACTTGCTGGCCTTGTGCTGAAATTGGAAACCAGTATCCAGTGCAAAGACAAATGATGGCTTTATACTCTGGTTACATCCCTTTATGCCAAGGTCAACTTAACCTTTCCTTTTACCAACTGAGATCAATAAAACTTGTGCTCGACAAAGTTTCTACAATCAATAGCATCAAGTGAAAAATAAAAAACACAGAAAACAAAAAATATTTATTAAAAGAAAAAAAAAACACCCTTTAAGGCGGTGCACCAGCTTGGCCACAGTTCAATGACTGGAGCTAATAAAAGAGAGAGCAAAATGTCAAATGGAAAAAAACAATAATAATGATGATAATAATAATAAAATTGAAGAAAATGGCTGAAATATTTATATACCGAAAGCAATTAGTATAAGTTCCGGTCCACTTTAGACTCGCTATAAAAACAAAACCAAAAAAAAAAATGAACAAAAATAAATAAGCGCTTTGTGTTTTTTTTGGGGGGTGTTTTTTTTTCTGTATTTTTATACTAAGTCAAACATTATTTTCTAAATGTGAAATAATTGGCTTTTATTCTCTCAGAGACAACTGGCCGTTATGCTGTCACTGTTGTCAAATATGATGACAGAGTAATAGTTATTATTCATTATCAATGTGTTATCGTTATCACTCAATATCTGTTTGTTTTGTCATGCTTCTTTGGTCTTTGATGACTACTGATTCTGCCAGGCTGATCTGTAAATTGTCTTCTATTTTTATATATATTTTTTTTTTGTTGCTTTTGTATTCTTATATTCTTTGTTTTGTTTATTATTATTGTTATTGCTATCATATATATATATTGTCTCCAAGTCCCCGAAGAATTGTTGCTTTATCCTGTTACTCAGACAGTCTTTCTCTTTCTACTTACTCTCCATCTCTCTCTCTCTCTCCTTCTCACACTTCATTTATCTCTCTATTTATACTTCTATTTAGTTCTATCATTCATATCATAGATACAAACACACGCATTCATAGATACACACACAGACACACATAAATATACACACATACACACAAAATATATATATATGTATGTATGTATGTATATATGTATATATATATATATATATGTATGTATGTATGTATGTATGTGTGTATGTATATATATATATCTATATATATATATATATATATATATATATATATATATATATATATATGTTGTATGTATGTATGTAATGTATGTATGTGTATATTATATATATATATATACATACATCATCATCATCATTATTGCCATTGACGTTTAACGTCCATTTTCCATGCTGGCATGGATCGGCAGCCACATAAGAACAAATTTCCATGATTTTGTTGTTTTTGTTCTCATTATTGTTGTTTTTTGTCGCTGGTCAGCCTTAATTAAGTAGACTTAAAATCAAAGACATTCCAATTGTGACAATCCTGTCTTCTGTTTTAATGTGCTTCATTTACGTAAATCAAAAGGAAGTGAAGAGAGGGCAATTTGAGGAATATTTGGTTGTTATGTCTAACAGCTTATGAGACTGTGTATAGGCTTCCACTTATTACTCCATCAAGTTAATGAACGCCCTCTGGTGAAATTCCTGGCAAGTACTCTATGTTTGTCACAGAAGTTTTCATAGTAGAATACAAACATGACTTCCTGTTGCCTTCTTGTCTATGTGTGTTTTTTCTTCAAAGACACCATTTCATTGGCAGGATACAAACAAGCTTACCATTCCTGCCTATCCATTCGGAATGTAAAAGAACTGGAATAAATATTACAAGGCATTTTACCCAACACTCTTAATAATTCTGCTAAACTACCATACTAAACTGACATAAACTATTTTATCAACCCCAGAAGGATGAAAGGCAAAGTTGATCACTGCAGGATTTGAACTCTGAATGGAAGGAGTTAGGTAGAATAAATCCTGCAAGTTATTGTGTCCAATGCTCAAACAATTTTGTCAATATGCTACCCTGGACTGAAAGTTTAATTTATTGACTCAAAGAGGATAAAAGGCAAATTTGACTTGGGTAGGATTTGAACTGAGAACATAAAGAGTCAGGTAGGACTCTAATAATTCTGCCACGCCACTGCCTTGGATTTATGTTTACATTATTAGCCCCGGGAGGACAAGGTTGACCTCAGCTGGGTTTGAATTCAGAACATAAAAAGTTGAGCAGAACAAATACCAAGAGACTGTCTATGGCACGCTTACAATTTTGCCAGCTCTCTGCTCTAAACTGGTGCTTTATTTTATTAACCCCGGAAAGGTTATTTTATTAACCTAATAGGCAAAGTTAACCTCAATGGTATTTAAATTCAGAACATGAAGAACTGGGCTAAGCATATATCACAAGATATTTTTCTACAATTCTTGATCAGTTCTGTTGGTCCACCACCTCACGTAAAGGCTCCCTCATTTAAAATCTGTTAGGCATTTAGACATTTCAAGCAGAGATCAAATCTACTGTCTCTGCCAAACTCCATTTTCTCTTTCCCCTTTATCTTACTACTTTGTTAGAAATTAATGAAATTTAATGACATCTTGACACCCATGCTCTTCTATACTGCGATGATACGTATCAGCAAAAAAAAACAAAAAACACAGACACATACACACACAAAAAAAAAAGAATAGAAAAAAAACAAAGTAAATAAAATAAATAACTGGATAGACAGACAGACAGGAGGCGAAAACAAAAAGTAAAAGGAAAAAAAACGAATAAAAATAAAGAAAACAGACCAATATCTTGTACGAAGGGAAACTAGCAATTAAATAACGATGGTCAATATTGATAAGCACCATGGATGTATCAAATGCCAGTTGATATTAGTGACTGAATTAATGATTCAGCAGTCTTGTCATTCAAACAGTGTTTAGAGCACATTTTAACATCGGTGGAATATATAGAGGAGAAAAAAAAAAAAGGTAAAAGAAAGGAAAAAAATGTTAGCAGAATCATTAGCCATATAATTTTCTAAACCTCTTCAGACAAATCACTTTATATATTTTCACACTACTGAACTCTTTGCTATAACAAATGACAGGCTGTTTCAGGTCATTGTTTATTATTATTATTATTATTATTATTATTATCATTATTATTATTATTATTATTCCCGTTTTTATTTTCTTCTAGATCACGTTAACTCTTTTAATACTTAGCAACAATTGTTAGCGACTCTCAGTAAAAACAGGGTGATAATTTATAGAGATTAAGGATTAGTTCCTCAAAATTAATTATTCATGTACCTAATGGAGTAAACCTGATCTGTGTTTGTAGATAAGGGGGCACGACTGCTGACATGTTTCTGTATTACTGGACCTCATTTGTTTGTTCAAGCCTGCTTTGTTGGATCCACAAAGATCTTTTACCTGTATAAAGGGTTATGGAAAATTTTGGCTATTTCTTTAAGCATTCATAACGTAGATGCATTTCATAATGCTTCACTAACAGTCTCTGATCTCCATCAGCTTTGGTATATCCTCAATTTTATACTGTGTGTTTCTGCCAATAATATCACTGTAGCTGAATGGTCTTCATTCTCTATTTGAACTTGACAACAGCATCTCCCGAAAACAAGCATGCTGCCCTCAGGGTCACTCAAAGAGAATTAAACGACAAGTGAGATTCCTCACAGGTCCACATTGAGTGGGAGAAAATTACTGGCCAATGTCTAGATTTGGGGTTGCTTCTTGGTAAAACAGAGCTACCTAAGACCAAACTTGACAACAATTTTTTCTTCAACTACAAAAGAGCAGATAGTCACATGTCAGTTAGTTCCATGATGGCTCACAATTTATGGAGTTCAGCAACCTTAAGAACACCGAATCCAGTGTTGCTGTGAGTACCAAAGACTTTCTGATCCACCAGAGACAAGCCTAGAGCTGCTGTAACAAACATCAAAATTTTTAGCAATCAAGTACTTCAAAGTTAACAAGGTTGGTGACCATTCTTTTCTATAGCACCAACATATTAACTATGAAGGAGTTTCAAGATGGTATTTATAGCATGTACATCAGGCTTCTCATAAAAGCTCAAAACATCTCATAGCATGAGCTCGAGACCACGGAGAGATATTGAGTGGCTGTGAGGTAAGTAGCTTGCTTACCAACCACATGGTTCTGGGTTCAGTTGATTAGACTGTGATGTTCTAATGAGGTTTAATGAGGCAGGAACATGTTTGCAGTTATCCATCTTGCCTGTAGACAATAACCAGGCTTTACCATCCTTAGCATGTAAATTAATTTTGTGAAATTGAGTCTTAATTTCTTGACATTAACTTTCTTTGTCTTTGAGAGATGCTAATAATTCCCACTAGGTATTTGTTTCCTTTCTCCATCCAAAATTTTAATTGAATTTTCCCCATACATTATTCAACACAACAACTCCTTAAGAATTATATTTATTGAAATTTTTCCCATTAGTTCATTCAAATTTTTGCCCTTTGCTTATTCTATTTCCAAACAAAGGAGTGATTTTAGACAATGGATTATTGATCGCACAGATGTAAGTTCAAATCACACTTCCATCCTAATGTTTTGCAACCATGAGCAATACATCTAATTCTGATTGCTCTAGTTTGCCTGACTAAACACATGTGCACTAACACACACATACACACACACACACACACAAACACACACACACAAACACACACACACACACACAAAACTGGTTTCTACTCCTATTTCATGGTCGAGCGGCTTAGAAAGTTGGAAAAGCATCCAGCTGTAAAAACATTTCTCTCTAACAAGTAAACCTCACACTACTATCACCACCGCCACCACCACCACCACCACTAGATGCCCACATAGTAAAACAATATATTAAAAAAAAATATATTTAAAAAAAAATAAGACCAGTAAAATATTTTAATTTCATATTCTGTAAATATATCTTATTTTTAGTTATTAAATTTCGAGGACTTCCCTACCCCTACCATTACCACTACTGCCACGCCCTGATATTCGTTTGGATTTTCAACGGTTTTAATATCGGCATTTTCCTTCTTTTCTTTTCTTTTGTCTTTTTTTTTACCATTTTCTAACTGTTGCATATTTCTCCAAGTTATGAAGCAAAGATTCAATGTAATAATTTTTTATTTAAAACATTTTCCTGTTTGTATATATATATATATATATATATATATATATAATATATATAGTACATATATAATATATAAATAATATATAAATGTATGCATATATACATACATATATGTACATACCTACATATATTGTATATATACATGTATGTATATATGCATATATTTATATATTATTTATATTATTATATGATCGAATGCCACGCATCCTTTTCCAAGTAAGTTTCATATATATATATGTGTGTGTGTGTGTGTGTAGATTATATATATATATGTGTCTATATATATGTAGACAGATTTATACACATATACATATATATATATACATAATATATACATATATATATATATGTGTGTGTGTAGATAGATATATACATATATACATATATATATATATATATATATATATGTATTTATATTTATATAAATATATGTGTGTGTGTGTGTGTGTATGTATATATACATACCCACACACACCACACATATATAGATTTGATTATATATGTATATGTAGATAGATAGATAGATAGATAGATAGATAGATAAAAATAAGCACACACAAATACAGAATTACAAATATGTACTTTAACTAAAAGTATTGAGTAATCCTTCACATTAATATGAAATTCGTTTTAAGTCAACAAAATCAAATGAAGTGTATGTGTGTGCATGCGCACGCATGTGTGTACGTGTGTATGTGTATATATGATTTAGTACAAGTTACATTCTGGAAAAGTCATCATGACACGTACACTTATATTAGTTTCTGTTTTTTGTTCTCTAATTAAAATGTCAAAGAATTTTGTTGTGCATTTCGGAACTGGTCTCTGACATTATTCTACTAAATCTAAAATTAGTATGAGTTCATTAACAAAACAAATTGCCTTGCTTCCTCTTCTTTTAACGCCTAATATATTCAGCAATTTACCTCAAACTGTAACTTTATCTGCTGTGTCAACAATGATAAAAGTACATATACTGACAAGAGATTATATATATATATATATATATATATAATATATTATATTATATATCTATCTATTAAAATTTCATAAAATTTTAACATCCTCTCTTCTCCATCTTTGTTTGTTGAGTTTATATAGGATACGAGTTCTATAAATGCTCTTGTAAAAATTTTCATATTTAAAAAAAAAACATAGTAAGCTACAAATTTAATATGAAGAATCTTTATTAGAAATCTAAATTTAGACAACCCGCCAAAGTAAAAAGGTTCAAACTGAACTCAACCCTATATTATTTATATATGTATATATATATATATATATATATATATATATATATATATATATATATATATATATTAATAATAATAATAATAATAATAACATGACAACAAAAGAATGAATAAGACCTCGATATTATGTAAATGAGGAACTTATCTGCAATATGTAACAATTAGTCAGTTGCCATAATAAAACTCATGCTTTCCCTTTATTTAACGGTCATTTTCATAGCATTTTTGTTTGTCTTAATAACAGACGAGATGCTGGAGCAGACTTCTACCGAGTTTTATTATGGCGACTGACTAATTGTCACGTATTATATTATATATAAACATATATATATATATATATATATATATAATATATATATATATATTATATATATATATATATATATATATATATATATATATATATATATATATATGTATATATATTGGCTCCAAGGCTTTATTTATTGTCTTTGTCTAATGTTTCAAATTACTTCTGTTTACTTTCGTATGTCCACCCTGTATTATTTTATTTGCTCGAGCCCTAATTCTCTGCAAATCTTGTGGGTGCTGCTGATATATGAAGTTCCTAGTCTTATCATTAAAGGCGTGAAACTGGGTATTAGTATGTTTGGTTGATAACTGGGGAAGAATTAGGGTCCTTGTGTCTCTCCTACATGTACATTTTGTAGTATTTAATTCATCTTTTTTTTATTTATATGCACATATATATATATGTATCATCAAAAGATATTGTATTACCCTGTTATGGATTGCTTTTTATTACCTTATAATATTTCGGGATAGATTCCCCTGTTCAAACACAAGAAAGGAAAATAGTCAAAAAAGCCCAGAGAAATTGTTGTTATTAGTAAATTGTCTTATATGTACAAGAAATGACATTACTCTTTTGTGTGTGCATGAATGAATGTGTGTGTGTGCAGGTTGGGGGTACACATGCATGCATGTACCGTCATTACCAAAAGTTTGGACCATAGGTCTGAAAATTGGAATTTTTAATACTAAATGCCCAAAGTTATATTGGTCAGAGCATATACTGGGCATAACAATTTTTTTTTTTTTAAA
The DNA here is from genome assembly GCF_006345805.1 of Octopus sinensis. Classification (NCBI taxonomy): domain Eukaryota; kingdom Metazoa; phylum Mollusca; class Cephalopoda; order Octopoda; family Octopodidae; genus Octopus; species Octopus sinensis. The sequence continues at coordinate 57,287,070 of NC_043012.1, read as the reverse complement.
TGTTCCAAACTTTTGGCCATAACTGTATGTGTGTTGATGGCACAAATGGGAAATAAAGTACTCAACATGTAATAGAGTTTATTCTACCAAACCATTACTAATTTCTGTCATCGCTGCTCTGAGGTTCTTACAATACACATATACATGCACGCACACACACACACATGCATGCATGTGCACACACACACACACGCCATGCACACATAAAGTCATACATCATACATGCAGTTCTATATTTAAGAGATGAGGAATTATGTACATTATTTACATTCGACGGTTCAAAATTTCCCCAAGACACCTGAAGAAGGCTGGAGGGTATATCAGCTGAAACGTTATGTTAACAACAAACAAGATGAGGACAAATATCTGTCGAATGTAAATAATGTAAATAATGATCATGCATGCACTCACACACATATACATAGCTAATGTCAACTACTCAAAATTTTTATGCATGAGGAAATAATTTAGTTTACCAAACCACCCCACATACACCCTCAAACATACACAGATATTAGATATAGATTTAGCAGGTGTATACAGTGCAGAAGTGGTACAAAGAGAGTGCTAAATACCAAGATAGAGTCATCCCTATGTATTTAAGTACTTTCTTTTGGGGGGTGTGCGTTTTATTGCTGGTGGCATGTAAAAAGCACCATTCGAGCATAGCCGATGCCAGTGCCGCCAAACTGGCACCCATGCCAGGTGGCAGGTAAAAAGCACCATTCATGCGTGGTTAATGCCAGTGCTCCCTGACTGACTCCCATGCCAGTGGCATGTAAAAAGCACCATTCAAGCATGGTGAGTGCCAGTGTCACCTGACTGGCCCCTGTGCCAGTGGCATGTAAAAAGCACCCACTACACTGTCGGAGTGGTTGGCATTAGGAAGGGCATCCAGCTATAGAAACCTTGCAGATCAGATTGGTGCCTGGTGCAGCCTCCTGGCTTGCCAGTCCTCAGTCAAACCATTCAACCCATGACAGAATATAATATGGGAGTGTTTGGGCTGAAATTTTCTAGTGTATCATGCAATCACACAGTGGCAATTTTGTTATATAATTTATGATAATATATTATTTGGTCTCATACAGACATCCGCACTTAAGAACATGTGTGTGTGTGTGTGTGTATGTGTATATATATACTCTTTTACTCTTTTACTTGTTTCAGTCATTTGACTGTGGCCATGCTGGAGCACTGCCTTTAATCGAGCAACTTTTGTAAGCCCAGTACTTATTCTATCGGTCTCTTTTGCCGAACCACTAAGTAACAGGGATGTAAACACACCAGCATCGGTTGTCAAGCAATGCTAGGGGGACAAACACAGACACACAAACATACACGCACACACATATATATATATACATATATACGACGGGCTTCTTTCAGTTTCCGTCTGCCAAATCCACTCACAAGGCATTGGTCGGCCCGGGGCTATAGCAGAAGACACTTGCCCAAGGTGCCACGCAGTAGGACTGAACCTGGAACCATGTGACAAATATATATATTATATATATGTATGTATATATGTTTGTATATAAAATATTGCTTAGGAATAACAATAGTAAAAATATGATGTTTAACCTCAATATACATATACTTCAGAGAAAAGTGTTATTCGAATATAAAGCACAATAAAAGATTATTTAAGTAAATGCATTGTATAATTGCATCTTATAGCAGAAACAGGTCTCCCTCTCCCTCCCTCTTTCCTTCTCCCCCTCTCTCTCTGTATATAAATATACATACATACATACATACATACATACATGCATATATATATATGTATATAATTATTGTTCTTTGGAGTTCTGTGTTATCATCATCATCCTCATCATTTAATGTCCATTTTGCATGGTGGTATGGTGTGTATGTGTGTGTGTGTGTGCGCGCGTATGTATGTGTGTGTATACAGATAATAGTTGCCAGTGCGTGTGTGTGTGTGTACATGAATAGATTGCTTGTTATTCTTACTAGTTCAACAAGATATAAGCCGTCAATAGTGACTTTTTAGTTAAAAAAGAGAGAGAAAAAAAAAAACAGAAGAGAAAATACAAGATTAATAAAGCAAAAATATTCAACTGGCATTTCTGAAATAAAGGTTTTGGAACTTCTTAAACTTACTGTCTTCTTCCACCTCTCTTGTCTCCTACATGAATACACGCAAAAGAAAATTGGCTGGGGGGATCCCTAACAAAACAAACATGTCGAGACAGTGCTAAAGAGAATGCAATTATTTTCGTTAGTTGATTACAAAATGTTATCACTACCAACACCAACACCTCCACCATCGTTACCCACAAAAAAAAAAAATGGCATTCTGTTCGCCATTTATTTAACATGTTTGTTTTGCTATGAATCTTTCAACCAATTTTGTTTCATAGCTGATTACAGAATTTATGAAACAAATCCAGCGTAGCCCCATTGTGACAAGATTGTTGGGGCCAGAAAAATATCATCATGAGAAAAAAAGTGGGTTTACAGAAAAATCAGGCTTTAGACTTCAGGGACTATAACATATACATATGTGTGCAGATCGGGAATCAGGGCATCTCTTGGGGGCGAGTCGCTACTCTTCTATATTGAAAGATCACAGTTACAGTTTTACAGACATGATTGGAATCGAAACCACAATCTCATGATTGCGAGTTTGATACTCCTTACCACTAGGCCATGTGCCTTACTCTCCCACATACACACACACACACACAACAACACACACACACACATATATATATATATATATACATATATATATATAATATATATATTATATATATATATATATATATATTATAATAATAAATATTAGGGAATAAATCCAAATTTACAGGGGAAAATCAGATTTAGGATTAAATCCAATTTTATAGTAAAATATTATATAATAATTCGAGACAAACCACTATTTTGCAAAACAAACAGGAAAGACTTAATCAATACATAAAAATTTTAATATAAAGAAATAAACCGCCACTACAATCGTTTCATGTCTTCAATGACATTCGTCAGGTGGATTTCATGTCTTCAATGACATTCGTCAGGGTTATTTCTTTATATTAAAAATTTTATGTATTGATTAAGTCTTCCTTGTTTGTTTTGCAAATAGTGGTTTTGTCTCGAATTATATTATAGATATATATATTATATATATATATAAGTTAATCCAAACATGAAAACACAAAGAGAAAACACAACAACGCGAGGACGTGGAACAGTATAGTATTATTGGATGCTCATAAGAAGGAAGAAGGAGGGTTTAACGTTTCAAGCAGAGCTCTTCATCATAAACATAGGAAAAGGAAAGATCCAAAGAAGGGAAGACGGAGGAAAAAAAATCGCCAACGGTACACATGCAGTCACATTTTGAATAATATATATATATATAATATACATACATACATACATACATACATACATACATACATACATACATACATACATATATATATATATATCTTGAGACCCCCTTCGGTCATGGCACCTGTGATGTCGCAACTCACTTCTACAGCTGAGTGAACTGGAGCAACGTGAAATAAAGTGTCTTGCTCAGGAACACAACATTATATATATATATTATACACACACACGCATTATATATATATATATATATCCACCCATGCCTGTTTGAAAGGCAGACGTTAAATGATGATGACGATGATGATGATCTCTTATGAGAAAGAGAAATACCAACAAAAACAAAACTGTCTTTGAGATGATAAGACAAACAGACTGCCTATAGATCGCCAAAGTGGGTGTGCCATAAACAGAAATAGCAACAGAATAAGTGGTTCTGTGTCCATAGCTGCATTTATATTTACAAGTCTAAAAACTAGAGTTGTTCATGTTTTATCTGTCTGCGTCCCACAACTTAGCTGCTTGACAATTAAAGATCAATAAAATAAACACCAGACTAAAATAAGTAGCAAGATCAGTATGACCCTCTAAATCACTTGAAGGCATTGCTCCAGCATGGTCACTGCCCAGTGATTGAAACTAGTAAAAGAATAATTTATTCAAACATTCTATTCATTTTTTCTTTTTTTTTTTTTTTTCTTATTGAAAATATAGACTTCAAGCTTTGCATCTTCGTTACTGTGAAATCTGATATTTTCTTTGAAAAGCAAAAAGGAAGTGGTTTTATTAGTTTTATTAGGATGGTTTTGTTGAATATATATTTCTTTTTTTTTTTTTTTTTTTTGCTTTCTGATGCCAACAAATCATCTTTTAGCAGCATGCCTTCAAAGCTATGTGGTATAAGAAGAGGTCCTTTAGTTGAAAAGCAGGTGAAGGTTAATGTCAGCAACAACATCAGTGTGTAAAGCAATATCTCAGTAGCATATCCTTCAAACACATGCTAGTATAGAAAAACAGAAATAAAACTGGATGAATGAATGAGAGATACATACATATATGTGTGTGTGTGTATATATATATATGCATGTATGTATTTATATATATGAGGGGGGTGCTGAAAAGTCCCTGGCTTGGGGTAAAACAAAATACAGGCGAACCAGTTAGTTATCATTTTGTTCAACATAGTCTCCTCTCAGATTCACACACTTATTGCAGCGGTCCTTCAGTTTTTTAATCCCTATAAAAAGAACTCGCAAGGTTGGGCCACCAACAAGGTTTTTTTGCAATACCCTTAAAGCCAGTAACTCTTCAGCACCGACATATATATATGTATATATATATATATATATATATATATATATATATATATATATAATATTATATATATATATATAGGCACAGGCAGAGGTGTTGTGGTTGAGAACCTTGCTTTGCTACCATGTGGTTTCAGCTTCAGTCCCAATATGCCAATATGCAGTAGTCTTGTACAATAGCCCCAGGCCAACAAGAGGTATGTGTGTGGATTTGGTAAATGGAAACTAAAAGAAGCCTGTTCTATATATATTTTTTTATGTGTGCATGTTTGTATATATATATAAGCATATCAGCATAGAAGACAGGCATTAAATGAAGATTATGATGATGATGCGTGTGTGTGTCTGTGTGTGTATTTATGTTACTATCTCCTTGTCTAGATATCACATGATAGTTGTAAATAAGTATAACTGTTATGCATATGATGTCTTTCACTTCAAAAATTTTGCGCAAACATGTCTGGTCATGGAGAAAATAATATCTTACTTTGAAAGAGGTGAGGGTTAGCAACAGGAAGGGCATCCAGCCTTAGAAAATCTGCCTCAGTAAACTCCATCTGGCCCATGCAAGCATGGAGACGTGGATGGCAAAAATAATGAGAATTAAAATGCTGAATGTATGAACAAGCACATATCAACTCCTATACAGAATACACACACACACGTTAGCCTCACACATATACATGTCTGTACACATTCACATATACACATGTCTATATACACATATACATTCACGCACACATATGTACTCACACACTCGTCCCCATTCATACATACACACTCACACACACACACCATTCTCACATACACACATACTCTTGTGCACCTTAGTTCATTGGGGTCATCATTACCATTATCATTATTATTATCTCCCTTTAGTTCAGCCTCTTTTTTCCTGTCATCTTGCTATGTTGGACTGTTGAACTCTGCACATTTTTCCTCTCCTAATCCTCTTAATCAAAGAGCGTAGGCTTGAAACGTAAAAAACTTTTCCATTCTTCCCGAGTATTAAACTAATACACCTGCTTGTAGTTCCTATACCTGTCTTCGTCTTGCTTTCTGTAAATTTGAATTATATATATATATATGAAATAATTACTGTGAAGCATTGTGTAGAATATATTGTATAAAAGATCGTAGGTAACGCCAAAACAATGTGAAGTAAATACAAGGTAAATCTCAAGAAAACAAATATGTGAATTAATGTAGACTTACCTTGTATTCAATATTTTGGGGTTATGACCTCATCCTCAAGAAATTGATGAATGTTACTGATGTGTGTGTGGAGTGGACATGCCCACATATATACGTATATAATTCAAGTAACAAAAATAATCGAAATATATATATATATATGTCCCTTAAGTTCATTTACAGGAAACGTTTTGAATATACACATAAAAGCTCTTATTCTATTGTGCCAGCTACAGCCTAATGATACCAACTGGGAATACCAGTTTTATTGCCCGAAGCAATGAATGCATGAACATGATCTACCCATTGTCCACGGATACTATGGATTGTACTGTAATTGTCCTAGCAATGTGGACTATGATCTTAAGAAACATAATTTGTGGAAACGTGTGTAGCAATGCATTGAGCTATCTATAAATTCCATCCAAGGATTATTATTATTATTATTATTATTATTATTATTACTATACACACACACATAGATTGATTGATAGATAGATAGATAGATAGATAGACAGACAGACAGACAGACAGACAGACAGACAGGTATGTATGTATGTATGTATGTAGGGAAAGAGTGATGCTGATTATGTATATGAACAGAATGACCGCAGGGAAGGGTTTGACATCAGTAAATACAAATACACCACCATCTCATATGTGTAATTTAGTGAGTTCAAAAATTTTGATTAAATGAGAATTCCTTTGATCATAAGTCTTCTCCATCAGGACTGACAACCTGGGGCTAAATAACAACAACAAAAACAACTAAAGCAACTTCCATAAATCAGTCGTCTATATCTACTTTCTCTAGATTAACAAATCAAATAGAAAACTTATTGATCTTTGCAAAGTATGTATGAGTGAATACATATATGAGTAAGTACATACATACATACATTTATATATATATATATGAGAGAGAGAGAGAGAGAGAGAGATGAGTGAATGCATCTATATATATATGTGTGTGTGTGTATGTATGTATGTGAGAGAGAAAGAGACAGACAGACAGATTTTGTATTCTAAAGACAAATGCGTGGTTTCTCTAGTTTGACAGATAAAATGCAAAATTTCTTGATCTTTGCAAGGAGTATATATATTTATAAGTCCGTGATTGTCAATTCTATACAGACAAATGCTTTCTCTAGATTAATAGATGATATGCACTGCTCTTTGCAGTGTGAGTCTCTACATACGTACGTATGTGTGTGTGAGTGAGTGTCTGCATAAATAAATATATATATATATATATATATATATATATACACACACACACACACACACATGCTTCATGTCTGTGACTTGAATACAACTGTCTCATCAGAAACATATCATTATATCATCTATGTAACTTTGCACCAGTTTTCGTATGACTCTTTAAATTTAGTTTACTTGAATACACAGTAATATTTGCCCTCCACTCTACTCTCCCCCATACACTCTAGTTTATAAGTTATAATAGGGCCATTATATCAGGCGTCAAATATAATACTTTGCTCAATAATTTTGTTAGCATAGCAAGACCGTTATAACATAGATTACTGGATATATTTATTTGTTTGTCTTGTATTATTGTTATTATTTCATATCAATTTTTTATCCATTTTCTATTGCAACTTATGAACAACGGGCTGATCACACTTTCACTGTATTACAAATGGTGGGAATGGAATGACCAGGGATTGTCCAACCTGATGTCTGCCAGGAACTGTGTTTGTAAAGCACTGCTTGTTGGGTTCTTTTCTATGATGTAAACCAATAAAAAATACTCAAATACCCCATTCACTCTTACTTAGGCCCTTGGTTCCTAGGTGGGTGTAGACTGTCAATGATCTCCTGACATTCAGCTCTGTCTAGGGTCTTTCTATGCATTTGCCCTCATCAACTTCATCTAAATTTCACTTCATTTCCCAGGTCGCATTGACCAAAGTCCTTTTCACCTTCATCTAAAATGCTTCATTTCTCACATTGAAGGGTCCATCTGATCCCCAGAACTGTCAGATTTGCTTTAATTTCTTCACTGATGCTTTTATAGTGGCTGTGGGTTTTACAAGGCGGGGCTGCAAACCCCATGTCAACACCTCAGCCTATATAACCATGGACTACCCTTTAGTCTGGTTTCAACCCTTTCACCTTCCCAGCATGATTAAATATGTCAGGGAGGCTAAACTCCCCACCAGTATGGTTTTCAGGGTCTTAGAAACATGCAAGGTCCTCACTGCAGCTTGACAACAACCCATGAAGCGGTGACATATGTACTTAGATAAATATATTCTTTTACTCTTTTGTTCTTTTATTTGTTTCTGTCATTTGACTACGACCATGCTGGAGCACCACCTTAAAGGGTTTGTTAGTCAAAGAAATTGACCCCTGGATTTATATTCTCTATAAGCCTAGTATTTATTCTACCTATCTCTTTTGTCAATCCACTAAGTTACAGGGACATAAACACATCAACATTGATTGTCAAGCAATGGTGGGGGACAAACAAAGACACACACACATAGATATATACAATGGGCTTCTTTCAGTTTCCGTCTACAAATCCACTGACAAAGCTTTGGTTGGCCCAAGGCTATAGTAGAAGACACTTGCTCAAGGTGCCATGCAGTGGGACTGAACCTGGAACCATCTGGTTGGGAAGCAAATGGTAGTGAAGGTGCATGACTTAGTAGTTAAGGTGTAGCACTCGCAGTTGCAAGATCGTGGGTTCAATTATCAGACTGGGCGTTGTGTTGTGTTCTTAAGCAAGGCATTTCATTTCATGTTGCTGTGCAATCATTTCAACATCTGACATGTGGCACCCATTGCACCTGTACAGGTAATGTCGATCTGGTGGAGGGAGTGAGCTTATGGGTACACAAACAATTGATCCCGATAATTAAATCATCTGTATAGTTGTTCAGTTAGAAATTGCCGAACCCTCATATGTCATCTAATGATGAGAGAGTCCTTCATATATCATGAGCACGCACAGCAAACACACACACACCAGATATATACAATCATGCACCTATGATACAGCAATTACACACATGCACACCAGCAGCTGGTGTTGCTGACAATTCTCTCTAGATACTTTAGACAGTGAGGCACCATCAACATTCCATCCAACCATGCGATCCTAAACATACATATCAAAAATTCTATCCGTATCTGATGTCGATACTCTTTACACTTTTACTTGTTTCAGTCATTTGACTGTGGCCATGCTGGAGCACCACCTTTAGTCAAGCAAATCGACACCAGGGCTTATTCTTTGTAAGACTAGTACTTATTCTATCGGTCTCTTTTGCCGAATCGCTAAGTTACAGGGATGTAAACACACCAGCACCGGTTTTAAGCAATGTTGGGGGGGACAAACACAGACACACAAACATATACACACATACGTACATATATATATATATACATATATAATATATATATATAATATATATATAATATATATATATATATATATATATATATATATATATATATATATATATATATATATATACACAACAGGTTTCTTTCTACCAAATCCACTTACAAGGCTTTGGTCGGCCCGAGGCTATAGTAGAAGATAAGCACAGCCACTCCTATGCCTATATTGTATAAATACTAATATCCATAACACCTCACACCTTGACTGATAGCAGCTCAATCTTCTGTGGCCATCTTGAACTTTCTCCATTCGGTCATTTAAGCACGAAGAGCTAGGTTCGTTTTATGAGCCCACAAACCTTTAAGTTGAACAGAGCCAAATCAAACAGTTATCAAATAATACATACATGCACATAAAACCCCTCATGGAGGCAATGACAAATGACTTTTGGCAATATGTTGTGCTTGAGAAGACCCTTCTAGCCAAGGGAAATCGTAGTCATGGCAGATATTGGTGTCATGCAACTAGCACTCTTGGAAACCATGCCAAATTAGGCTGGCATCTGGTGCAACCCCACTTCTTACCAGCCCTGGTCAAACTGTCCAACCCATGCCAGCATGGACAACAGACATTAAATGATGATGATGATATACATATAAATATATATATATATACTTCTTTGGTAAACGGCACTTGCCAAAAATGTCATGCTGTGGAATCGAAACCAGAGTGATCTGATTGCAGAGTAAACTCAAACTCCTAAACCATTCACCCAAGCCTGTGTCTGTACCTCTGTTTCCCACCTCCCCCCACCACTACATTCAAGTGATTTGATTATAAAAGGAAAAATAAAATTCAACTCAATAAACAAAATTTTGTGATGACAGAAGTTCACTGAGTTTGCTTGCGTTTCTTTTACAAAGAAATTCATTGAGATTTTTCGAATAAACACGAATAAACATCTTTCTTAAAGTTTTATCTTTTCTCTTTTCTCTTGAACAGAAAATTTATCTCTAAGCTTATAAAAGTAGTCTTTGGTTGTTGTTTTTATATTTGTTGTTTTTCTTTTTTTCTAGTTCTGTAAACAAACCGAAATAATTCTGTCGAGAATTTAGCTCGTTCTTTAAACAAGCTGAAATAATTTGGTCAAAAATTTAGCTAGTTCTTTAAACAAGCTACATCAATTTGGTTTGAAATATCATAAAATACACTTAAACTGAAAGCAGCCTGTGTAGGAAATGTTATATTTGGTTATGAAAATGAGTGATAGATGCATATCTTCTGCCACTGGAGAGGAATGATCTGTGTATAAGAAGATATGAAGTGTATTGGAAGTTAATTGTTCTGGAAGGGCAAGTGAAATTGAATGTGGTTAGAAATACCCATCATAACTGAATCTTCTAGGGAGGTTAGACTCCCTACGAATATAATTTTCAGTCATACCACAGAAGCATTTAGTTCAATACACTAACAATTTAGTTGATCTGCTATTCTGCACTGGTTAGCTTAGTTTTTTGGCCCTGCAAGGTTGGAAAACAAAGTTGAGCCTGGTGGGATTTGAACTCAGGATGTAAAAAGCCAGAGCAAATATGAGTAGGCATTTTATTCAACACACTAACCATTCTGCCAATCTACTATTCAGGATTAGTATTTTAGTATTTTATTTGATAATCCCTAGAAAGCTGAAAAGCAAAGTTTGCCCTGATGAGATCTAAACTCAGAATGTAAAGATTCACACAAGTACCAATTCCACAAAGCTTTTTACCTTGTGTTCTAATAATTTTGCCAATCTATCACCCTGGACTGGAACCTTATTTTATTGGCTCCACTTCCAGTTTCCTGAAGGATGAACAGCAAAGATGTTTCCAGTAAGACTTCGGTACAAAAATTGGATTAAATACCTCAATGTATTTTTTTCTGACATTCTGACAATTCTGCTAATTCACCTGCCTTTAACTACTAGTTAAAGGCAGGTCGTATATATATTATATATATGACGGGCTTCTTTCAGTTTCCCTCTACCAAATCCACTCACAAGGCTTTGGTTGGCCCGAGGCTTTGGCAGAAGACACTTGCCCAAGGTGCCACGCAGTGGGACTGAACCTGAAACCATGTGGTTGGTAAGTAAGCTACTTACCACGCAGCCACTGTGTCCTTTTCTAACTTAAGACAAAAAGTGTGTGATTGGCAGGCAGACAGATTTGCCTGCTGTTTCTAACAGGTTGAGCAACCACGTAGAGACCCTTTCTTTCAAACTAACACTGTAAAGAGTTAGTAATTAATTGCTGTGAGGCATTTAGTCTGGTGCCCAACAGATTCTTTGATTCATCCCACCACCCCCGCCACTGCCCAGATGAAAGGAAATAATGCAACAGATTTAGTCACTCTGGTATGTTTGGTTTGTGATGGAAAGAGGAAATATTTCTGCTGTCAGGCAAAAACTCCTCCATCAAAGAATGACAGAATATGAGAATATACCATTCTCTGAGATAGTGTTCTGCCAAGAAAAATACATTAATTATTTCCTCATCTTACATCAATCTAACATCTTTTTCTTTTTTTTTTTTTTCTTCTAAACTTCTGATGATCTGTGTCAGTAAATAGTAAGTAGAAACATTAAACAATGCAGAATAAATTATGTTGCTGCGATAACAAAGTGAAGTCTAACGTTTTGGATTACAATCCTTCATCAAAGAGCTGTGAAGAGAGAAATATATCTGTCATATCTTCAGGAAGAGTTAGTTCTTCATCAAAGAATGCTAGAATATGAGAATATTCTATTCTTTGATGTAGTGTTCTGTCAAAAGAAAATTAAATATTTCCTCTTCTGGCATCAATTTAAGTGACATAACCTCATTTTTATTAATGACTGTGGTTCAGAGGTTTGCTTCCCAACCAAATGGTTTCAAGTTCACTCCCACTGTGTGGCGCCTTAGCCAATATCTTTTCCTATAGCCCCAGTCTGACCAAAGCCTTGAGTAAATTTGGCAGATGAAAAGTCCAATATGTATTTGTATATATATGTGTGTATATATATATATATATATATATATATAAAGGTTAAATTTAAAGGTTTAACCTTTTTTTTTTAAAGGTATTTTTTAATATGCTGGCCATTGATAGAATTTATTTTCAAAAAATTCTATCCTATATTAGATATATATATACATATACTTTACCAAATGTGTCTAAACTACTAGAATCCCACCATCAGCATATAACTTGAAGCAAAAATGAAATGTTAATCTGGGAACTGGTGAAGCACCTTACGTAATCTGATGAGGTTCTTTTGCAATGTGCATTGCATCTGGTGTTATTACATCATTCCATATCCACTAGGGAGCAGTGCAGAATGAATCCAAAACGATTGCTGTGCCTCTAGTTACACTCCACCTTTCGTATTAACCTTTTAAAATATATATATATATATATATATATATATATTCTTTTATACTTTTATTTGTTTCAGTCATTTGACTGTGGCTATGCTGGAGCACCACCTTTAGTCGAGCAAATCGACCTTAGCACTTATTCTTTGTAAGCCTAGTACTTATTGTATCATTCTCTTTTGCCAAACTGCTAAAATATTTATATAGTATTAACTGTACTGACTCTTGTCAACACAGACACCACAAAAATCCTCAAATTCATGTAATTCTCTTCATTAAGACAGACATACCAGTTTTTCTCAAAGTAGACTCTGAGAAACCACAAAGCCTCCATGAAAATATCTTTAGGTTCTACAAGATAAGATGTCTGCTGCGAATAAAATTTAACAAAAAAATTTATTTTATAGAAAAAACAAAAATGACATTCACCATTTTCAAAATAATTTATTCATATATATGACATGCTTCTGATGATCAGCTTTTGTACGGACAACATTCCTTTCTACATTGATCGTTTCGTATTTAAACCAACCACGTTCTGCCCAAATATCCTGTTTTATATTCAAACCAGCCAGATCTTACCTCTCACATGTACCCAACAATATCATTCTAAAATTAAATAATTCCATCATTGAAATCTCAAAGCTATAAGATAATGTGTGTTCAATTCAAAACAGTGCGAATAAACAAACATTACATTTGACAGATTAATCCAGATGTGAAAGGGTTAAGAGGAGGCTTTCCATTTAACATACCCTTGATAAAGTAATTTGAATGTTTAAGGGTTAAGGACACGGAAGAAATAATGCCTGATTAATTCAAAACAATGTGAATAAATGAGTGTTTCATTTGACAGAATAATCTGAATGCTAAAGGGTTAAGTTGAGGCAGGATTAGAAGTTTGAATGGTAAATCAAAGAGTAAAGAAGAAAATACACAGAATATTTAGTATTTCTTTTTTCTTATATCATCATCATCGTCATCATAATCATTTAACATTCCGTTGTCCGTGCCAGCATGGGTTAGACAGCTTGATCAGAGCTAGGAAACTGGAGAGCTGCACCAGGCTTCAACTGCTCTGGCACAGTTTCAATGGTTGGATGCCCTTCCTAACAACAACAACTTTACAGAGTGGATGCTTCTACATGGCACCAAATGGGCGCTTTTAAATGGCACCTCATGACACTCACTTTCATGTGGTGCCACATGGGTGCTTTTACATGGCACTGCCATGGGCGCTTTTACATGGCACCAGTACAGGAATCTTGCAGGTTAATCCCGAACACCAGGCAAGGCCAGTCTTCATCTTAAAATATTCAGTCAGCTTCCCCACCTGGAACTCACATCCATTCTTGTATACTGCAAGTAGCCATGTGTCTCTTCCACAGCAAGAAACTCTCATACATTTATACCTCAACTCCTAGCATAAAGCCATGTTCCTCTTTGTTGTAGTTGACCCTTGTTATTTCTTTATTGCCCACAAGGGGCTAAACATAGAGGGGACAAACAAGGACAGACAAAGGGATTAAGTTGATTACACCAACCCCAGTGCGTAACTGGTACTTAATTTATCGACCTCGAAAGGATGAAAGGCAAAGTCGATCTCGGTGGAATTTGAACTCAGAACGTGACGGCAGATGAAATACCACTAAGCATTTCGCCTGGCACGCTAACGCTTCTGCCAGCCCGCCGCCTTAAAGAGTCAACTGTAGTTGGCCCTTGTAGGATTTGAACTCAGAACATAAAGGCATGTAATTGAAAGCCACCATGTTTTTTTTTTTGTCAAGTGCAGAAATGATGCTGTTTTCTACTGTCTTCAATAATGAAATCTTATAATAAGATTTAATTATGATAAATAAATAAATCATCTAATAAGATTTAATTATAAGAAATAAATAAATCTTCTAATAATAAAGATTTATTTATTATAATAATTAAATCTTACAATAATAAGATTTAATTAAAATGTGTGTGTGTGTGTATTTACGCATGGGTTTTTGTTTTTGTTGTTTTTCCTTTTTTATCAAAGCATTTGTTCCATGCTGTGCTTGATCTTATTAAGTTCTTGCTCTTATCGACACATTTCTCTGGCACTAACATTGGGACCCTATAACCATTAGCTGGGTTTTGGAGGACCCATTTTCTCCCATGTGCAGGTAGGATATATGAGGAGAAATTTAACCCTTTTGATACAAACCCCCAACTAAGACTACCTGTGGTTCATTAGGATATAAACTTTCTATTTTAAAGTGATCGAAATTAAAACTTTCCATCAGACCTTCAATAAACCACATATCTACATCCTTTCACTAGACAGTGCACCTCAGCAAAAGAACCCTCTATCCTATGGTGCAGTAAGTTTGACACTCCATTGAACAGTAATGTTCTTGCCTGATGATCACTGTGGCATGAAACTGGAGTCATGCAAAAGCAATTCTGTTTACATAAACGCAATACTTTATAACATATGTTGAGTATAGCATGTATTGAGTAAACCCTACACTTTATAAATTATATTTTGCTGGCAAAAAAGACACTGTGTGTGTGTGTGTGTGTTTCTGTTTGTGTTAATGATGGACCCTGAAAACCTGGTTTACTGAATCACCTACAAAAAGAAAAGAACCACTTGAGTCCCTAATGATATCCCAACATAACTCAGTCTTTAACAATAAAAGGTTCCACTAATATTTACTAACATTTTAAACTGATTGAAACAAAAACCTGATTACTCTTTCAATATGTAAGTCCACATTTTATTTACATTATTTACATTTGACGGATATTTGTCCTCATCTTGTTTGTTGTTAATACATTTCGGCTGATATACCCTCCAGCCTTCATCGGGTGTCTTGGGGAAATTTCAAACCTGGGTTCTCATTCCTAAGGTATTTTTCAGTGTATTATTATTATTATTATTATTATTATTATTATTATTATTATTATTATTCAGGTCAGTGCCTGGAATCAAACTCAGAATCTTGGGGTTAGTAGCCCACACTCTTAACCACTTCGCCATATGCCCATGTCCACATTTTGTCGTGTCTGTTTTCATCTTTGTACCTTCTCTGTTCACTAATGGTCTTGTCTTGAATCACATTTATTTCATATTTGCATGTTCACTTTCTGCTTCTCATATTTACATATTTCTTGTTTGTTTGTTCACTTTCTATCATGTTTGGTCCCTTGTTCATTGGCTTGCCATTTCTCAGCGGCTTCTTGTTGTTGGCCCCCACCAGAGGAGACCAATATTATCATTGAAGGTGTAAATTGCATTTGACCCTCTGGCCGAAAACTGATGAGGATTTGGTGACCTTCTTTCTGTATCTGTTTTCCATTTGTTTGTATATTGATTACATGTTTTTTTTTTAACTTACTATATATATATTCTAAGATAATCTTTTGTCTTAGAATTAAGAAATACTGATTTAATGAAGTTTTGGAGTATATTGTTACAAGGTGGCTAATCAGCAGAAAGCATAAAAGTATCAGAGAAAAAGGTTTTGCAGAATTCACACCAGCGCTCAACATCGTAACACCCCACCTCCCCCAGTATTTCACTGGTACTTAATTTATTGATCCTGAAAGGATGAAAGGCAAAGTAGATCTCAGCAGAATTTGAACTCAGAACGTAAAAACAGACAAAATGTTGTTAAGCATGTATATTTATATACATACATACATATATATATATATATATATATATATATATATATATAAAAATATACACACACATATATATATATACATACATACATACATACATATATATATATATATATATATATATATATATATATACACATATACATATATATATATATTATATATATATATATATATATATATAGTATATTTTAATATTTATTAAACGGTTAAAGATGATGAACATGCCTTATATTCAATTAATCCCATAATCCCATTAAATAAAATTTCTCACAAGTAATTTTATAGATAAAACTGAACATTTATCTCCCTCTATTTTCATAATTACCATTATATATTAACATATATTATTGTGAACATTTCCTGCCATCAGATTTTCTAAATATGAATATATTTATTATATTTAATGCATTCATACAAATGAGGTGGAAAAGCAGAATTGTTAAAAAAGCAGATAAATTCAGGGTGGGGAGCTGATATGAGATTTTTGTGTATACATATATTTGCGAGATATGTAGATACTTTTTTCTTTTTTTTTTCTTTTTTTTTTTGTTTTGTTAAAATGGTATTAAAATATATGAAGTTGTCTATATAAATGGGAATATCTTTAGTATCTCTAATATGCTCGTACAGTTGAGGTGCAAAAAAGCAAAACTGTCAAACAGCAGATTAATTTTCGAAATGTTTATGAATATTGAATGCACTGGAGAAGATATTGCAGGTTTTTTGGGGAGGTTTTTTTTTTTTCATTGTCGTTATTTTATATCATTGTAATGCTAATGTCAAACATTGATTGGGGGGGGGGGGCTCTCCAGATCATTATATTGTCAATTATGCCAGTGTGACTGTGTGGTTAAGAAGCTCATTTTGCAACTGCATAGTTTCTGGTTCAGTCCCACTGCATGGCACCTTGAGTAAGTGTCTTCTACTGTAGCTCCAGGCTGACCAAAGATTTTTGAGTGGCTCTGTTTGAAGAAAATGAAAAGAAGCCCATCGTGTATATATATATATATATATATATAGATAGATAGATAGATAGATAGATATGTATATATGTATATATATGTGTGTGTTTATATATATATATATATACATATAGATAAATATAATATATGTTTGTATATATGTGTATGTATATATATATATATATATATATATATATATAATATTATTGTTCTTTCTTATGAAATATATATAACTACTAAAAAGAAGTGCTTGGGTCAACCGAGACAAAAGATAGAAATTAAAATATAAACTCAAATTAGGCAATCATGCTCATACATTTTATGTCAAATTTATAAATGTATGAGTATGATTGCCTAATCTGAGTTTATTTCTTAATTCCTATATATATATATATATATATATATATATATATATATATATATATATATATATACATAGATAGATAGATATGTATGTATTCATATGTGTGTGTGTGTGTGTGTGTGTGCATGTATGAGCACCACCAGCAAAAATATTTTTTCCTCTGTCTTCCCTTCTTGAGATCTTTCCTTCTCCTTGTTTCCGACGAAGAGCTCTGCTCGAAACGTTAAACCCTCCTTCCCTTCTTTCCTGAGCGTCAATAATACTTTAATTGTTCCACGTCCTCGCGTTGCTGTGTTTTTTTATCTTTTTTTCTGTGTTTTCTTGTTTGGATTAACCAGTATTGGTTTGTTTACATCTCTATAACTTAACAGTTCAGCTAAAGATACTGATAGAGTAAGTACCAGACTTTTAATTTAATACTTGGGTTTGTTTGTTTACCTACAGTTATTCAAAGCAGTGCCCCAGCATGGCCACAGTCCAAGGTGGGATTTAAGCTACAAATGACCAAGAGTCATGTGACTCAATAAGCTGTGGCAATTTAGTCTAAAGTGCTTCTGTTCTAAATACCACAAATACCTTGCTGTGGACTTGAACTCACAACTTATGGGCGAGTAGTCTTATACTTTACCCACTTAGCCATCCTAATCCAAATATCTATTATATAAAATCCATTCTGTCTGTCTGTGTATGTGTCTTCTAGGATCTCAGGCATCCTTCCATCTGATTGCATTCAAATTTGATATGTAGATACCGACAGTATAAGTGCGTGTATAAGTCTTGAAGAAATTACAAGAATCGATTCCAGGTGAGAATGCGCTCGATAAAGTGAATAAAATCGTTTTTCTTTGGAATAGAAAAAAGTCTATCTTTATTTCTTCTTTTGCTGGTGTCTCAAATTTAGGTTAAATCAGTGTTTCTCAAAGGGGAGGCCTATGGGACGGTTGGACAAGTTGTTTTGAGAAAATTTGGTTTAAATGTTTGACAACTCAGCACTGTCCATTGGACGGGGGGGGGGCGTTTTACTCGTATATATATATCTGTATCTTTACATCATTTGGCTGGCATTTAGTAATTCTTTTATTCTTTTCTTTTACATTTTCAGACATGGTTTAATCTTGCCATCAATGAAGTCTGAATTTAGATGACTTATATGCGTTGTTGCCGACTAACATTAGCCGTTTTTACGAGAAGGTAATGGAATTAATTTAGCATAAATATAAATAATTGCAAAAATAAAAAGAAAAACAAAGTATCTTTACTACTGATCTTTCCTTTCATTGTTCCATGATTAAAATTAGTACCAGTAATATACTGAGGTCATATGTAATATTGAATAGTCGTTAAGGCGGCGAACTGGCAGAATCGTTAGCACGCCGGGTGAAATGCTTAGCGGTATTTCATCTGTCTTTACGTTCTGAGTTCAAATTCCACTGAGGTTGGCTTTGCCTTTCATCCATAAATTAAGTACCAGTTGTGTACCAGGGTCAATCTAATTGACTGGTGCCTTCTCCAAAGAATTTTGGGCCTTGTGCCTAGAGTAGAAGAGAGTATTGTATACTCGTCCTCTAGGTTTTGTAGACTTGTGTCTCTTTGTCAGATATCATCATCATAATCATCATCATCTTCATCATCATCACGACAAGTATTATCATCATCATCATCATTTTATGTTCTCACCTTCTTTTCTAAATGTGAATACCCATGTAGCTCTTCTACAAGAACCTATTTGAGCCTCCATACTCCATCCCGGGTCATTCTTGTCAGTAATTTAATCTCTCATCTCATTGCATAGAACACCTTTCCTACATCACTTCAGATTTCACAGTCTCGCGGACTGCATAACAAACTTCCTAGTGTCAGTGGCATGAGAAAAGTTCCCAGTATACATTGTAAAATGGTTGGCATCAGGAAGGGCATCAAGCCATTGAGACCGTGCCAAAGCAGACAGCAGAGCCTCGCACAGTCCTCTGGCTTACCAGCTTCTGTCAAACTGTCCAACCAATGGTGATGGTGTTGTTGATGATGATGATGATGGCGGTGATGGTGGTGGTGGTGGTGGCGGTGGATTGGTTTGTTTACATTTCTGTAAAAAGCACTCAGTCCAGTCTATGGGGTGGTCGGTGTTAGGAAGAGCACCCAGCCGTAAAAACCCTACCAAAACCGACACAGCAGCCTGGTGTAGTCTTCTACGTGGCCAGATCCTGTCAAGCCGTCCAACCCATGCCAGCATGGAAGATGGATGTTAAATGATGATGATGATGATGATGATGATGATGATGATGTAACCTAACAGTTCAGCAAAAAAAAAAAAAAATTGAATAAGCACTAGACTTAAAAAAACAAATAATAATTCTGGGGTCAGTTTGATTAAATAAAACTGTTCACGGGTGGTGCAATGGTACTCCAGCATAGCCTCTCCCAAATGACTAAATTAACTGAATTTAAAAAAAAAAAAGAAAGAAAGAATAGTATATCTAGAACAGCATTATCTCGGCTGTCCTTCTTTAGAGTGTGATTTGAGGAAGATATGGCTGTTATTTTTAGCGGGTCAGTCACTTAGCGCAGGCATGAGCAATCATTTTTGAGCCACATGAAGACATGGCTCATTATCAGATGAGTCACACCACGAAAAATAATTTCTCATTAATGCCACTCAGAATGTCCCATGGGCCGCAGTGTGTCTCTGATTGACTGAGAGATTTCCCCTCTTTTGTTCATCTTTATATTGTTGTTGTTGATGTTATTGTAGTTTACCTTCAGGTTAGCCTTGATCTAGCAGACTTGTGATCAAAGACAATCCAGCCACGACCAGCCCCAGCCCGCATTCTTCAACATGTCCTTTTTAAAATTCAAATGGACCAAATTGCACCCCCTTGGCTAATTGTTCCTATCGGCCCTCATAGGACAACAAAGTAGCCCATGGATAATTTCTCTCCTGGGCCATTTCCCCAATTAAGAGACAATTAAGAAGAAACATAATTATGATGTTTCAAATAAATACTATTAAAACTAATTAGAGATTTATTTTCATGTTTTTATTCATTACCCAATGAAAAGAATTATCCAATAATACAATTTATATTCTCCGTTCATCACTGTAATAATAATTATTGCTCTATTATTGTAAATTGTGGGCTATTCACAAACACAGTAATTAATAATTGCAATAATTAATAATAATTGCATAATTAGTAATTTACAGTAATTATTTGTACCCTCACAGTTGTGATTTAACCAGGAAAAAATTGTCCGTGAGTGGCACCGGATGAGGTGCGGGGGCGCCGTTTTCTGAAATAGAGTGTGGAAGTTATACTGATATTCCATTTTCAGATGGTAAAGTCCAATTTGTGCTACTATTTGACTGCTGCCTTTGGCATTTCAAGTTACCATTTAATGACCTTCTTCTCTGGCTCATCATATTAACTCTTTACTTATCCAAAATGTTTTTCTTAAGTTTGTCCTAAACATCTTTGTTTGTTTTCAGACTTTTAGTTTGCCCCTTTTTACATTTGTGTGTGTGTGTGTTTGTGTGTCTGTGATTGTCCCCACAACATCGCTTGACAACCGATGTTGGTGGTTTATGTCCCTGTATCTTAGTGGTTCGGCAAAAGCAATTGATAGAATAAGTGCTAGGCTTACAAAGAATAAGTGCTGGGGTTGATTTGTTCAACTAAAGCAGTGCACTAGCATGACCGCAGTCAAATGACTGAAACAAATTAAATAAAATATATATATATATATATGCACTCACGCTCACACACACATATATATGATGGCTTCTACTCAATTTCTTATTCCTTTATTACCCACAAGGGGCTAAACACAGAGGGGACAAACAAGGACAGACAAAGGGATTAAGTCGATTACATTGACTCCAGTGCATAACTGGTACTTAATTTATCGACCCCGAAAAGATGAAAGCAAAGTCGACCTCGGTGGAATTTGAACTCAGAACGTAACAGCAGACGAAATACCGCTAAGCATTTCGCCCAGCGTGCTAACGTTTCTGCCAGCTCGCCGCCTTCTACTCAGTTTCTGTCTACCAAATTCACTCTCAAGGCTTTGGACAGGCTGGGAGCTACAGTAAAAGAAAACTCGTCTAAGGTGCCATGCAGTGAGATTGAACACAGAACTATGTGGTTGGGAAGTAAAGTTCTTGCCCACACAGCCACACTTGCGACTTCTAATTATTTCAACGTCCTTGTGCAATCCCGAGATGGAATTTGTGTTGCTTACACCTAAATCCAACACTACATCATCATCATCATCACTTACATCCCTGCCATCTACCATTTCTACCACTACCACCACCACCACCACCACTATATTTTTTCCCCATGCTAATTCCTCTTTGTTTATTGCCTAACATTTAAAGATTAAATCTAAATTAATTTTACTCACCCCTCACCTTAACCCCATTTTACTCCT
This sequence comes from Octopus sinensis, assembly GCF_006345805.1. NCBI lineage: Eukaryota > Metazoa > Mollusca > Cephalopoda > Octopoda > Octopodidae > Octopus > Octopus sinensis. The sequence goes on along the minus strand of NC_043012.1, from coordinate 57,265,027 downwards.
TCCACCCTCACGTGCTTTTTTTATCTTTTATCTCTCTTCCTCTTCACCCAGACCCTACTACCCTCTCTAACCCTCCTCTTCCACTCTAATTACACAGACTTTGTGGCATGTTTTTTTTTTCTTGCCACTATTTCGTGTATGTATTTATTACATCTCTGCTCCCTGGCCGACATAGAAGGCTCCAAGCTGCCATACATAACGGTTAAATTTCCTTTAAGTTACATCAACTCATTGTAAAAAAAATGATAATGGCTAAAGACATTGAAAATTCATTAAATAATGTATTATTACTCTTTACTCTTTTACTTGTTTCAGTCATTTGACTGTGGCCATGCTGGAGCACCACCTTAATAATAGTAATAATAATAATAATAACAACAATGATAATGGTTTCTAATTTTGCCACAAGGGCAGCTATTTTAGGAGAGGGGATGAGTCGATTACATCAACCCCAGTATTCAACTGATACTTAATTTATCGACCCTCGAAAGGATGAAAGGCAAAGTCGACCTCGGCAGAATTTGAACTCAGAATGTAGCAACGGGCGAAATACCGCTATGCATTTTTCCCAGCATGCTAACGATTCTGCCAGAACGCCACCTTTCACCGCCTTAATAATAATAATAATAATAATAATAATAATAATTCTCTCTAATTTTGGCACAAAGCCTGAAATTTTATGATGAGGCATCCAGCTGTTTTCATTGACCCCAGTGCATGACTGGTACTTATTTTATCAACCCCCACAAAAATTGAAAGGCAAAGTGAGCATCAGCAGAATTTGAACTCAGAACGTAGAAGCAAAAGAAATGCTGCTGAGCATTTTGTCCAACATGCTAATGGTTCTGCCAGTTCAATAACTGTTCAGCATTATAAATTCCATACCAAGACTCTTAGTCGCCGAATTATTGTAATCCTAGTTTCCATTACACTCTGTAATAGTTTTGTCAATGACAATAACACCTTCAGGCTAAGACTGATCTCCTTTGATGCTATTGTCAGCAATTTTACTATCTATAACTCTGAAAAGTCCTTGTGGCATAGTAACACCAAACGATAACCTTGTAGACTAGAACAAGAATCTATCAGCTTCAAATTCATTGTTATCTCTTATTGTTATTGCGGAGCGGAATTTCTGACTGTACACTTGACTGTAGAATCTATTGTAGGAAATTCAATATAAGGAAGTTGATAGATATCAAGATAGAAGTAATGATTTATTAATTGGTGTCAGTTGATATCGAGGCAAAGTCTGTTACTGTTTCTTATCAAAGCTCATTCAAGCCCACCATGGAGTGACTGAAGGACCTACTCTTTTCTTGCCATATTTCTTCTGATATACACTGTCTTTATTTATATTACTCTTTACTCTTTTACTTGTTTTAGCCGTTTGACTGCGGCCATGCTGGAGTACCGCCTTTAGTCGAGCAAATCGACCTCAGGACTTATTCTTTATAAGCCTAGTACTTATTCTATCGGTCTCTTTCGCCAAACCACTATTATTTACATTTGACAGATATTTGTCCTCATCTTGTTTGTTGTTGACACGTTTCAGGTGTCTTAGGGAAATTTCATACCTGGGTTCTCATTCAAAGGTATTTTTCGATGTTATTATTATTATTATTATTATTATCATTATCATTATCATTATCATTATCATTATTATTATTATTATTATTATTATTTAGGGTTAAACAAACCAGTGGTTGTCAAGTGGGGAGGGGACAAACACAAAGACACACACACATATTGTTGATGCCATGAGAATTTAGAAACTTTAAGAGAATGTGAAATAAATCAGTTCTACTGGTGAAGCATGAAGCAGTTAAAGCTATAAATAATAGCCTGTAAATATTGGGTTTGAAAACCCTTTGAGAAGGAAAAAGTTGAGGGATGCTCCTATGATAGGGACCCACATATTCTATCATAATCCCTCCTAAGGTATTGGTTAGCTTGGGGCTATAGTATAAAACAAGTGCCATGCAGCAGGATTGAACCTAAAGTCACATGCTTGCAAAGTGAGCTTATTAACCACACAGCCATGCCTGCACATTTCATCCTTGTATGGTCAATGCCAGTATCATATAACAAATACCAGTAATATATTGTGGTAGACTTTATAATATATTGTGGTAGACAAATATGTGTCTTATTATTATTTACTTAACCCAAGGCGGTGAGCTGGGAGAATTGTTAGCATCTCAGGCAAAATGCTTAGCAGTGTTTCATCTGTCCCTTGTGTTCTGAGTTCAAATTCCACTGAGGTCAACTTTGCCTTTCATCCTTTTGGGATCAATAAATTAAGTACCAATGAAACACTGAGGTCATTGTAATCAACTAGTTCCCTCCCACAAAATTTTAGGTCTTGCGCCTTTAGCAGAAATGGATTATTTACTTAATCTTTTAATTATGAAACTAAATTTCATGGTTATTCGAGTAATGATGCTATATATCTGCCAAAAAATAGATTTGGTGTTTTCTGAGACATGTCACCTCATTAAACTTGACAGATCTCAACAAAAAATAGTTCCAAACATGACATCCTTCTACAAAAGATAGATTGCTGTATAAAACTGCTTCCTGCAGTAAAGGGAATTTCAAATGGATATATCTGATTTCCACAATAAAAAAAAAAAAGGCTTAAGAAATTGTAATATTTATTCAGTTTTTCTTTCATAAATCAATTAACTCTTATGTTCTAATTTCTTTCTTTCTTAATATCATCATGCACATTCAGACACGGAACGACAGCTTGTTCAGCTCATTGTTTTTCCATGTCTAAACGTACATGAAGATGTTAGATATGATTATGCATAATTATATCTCATTGAATGTTCCTTATTGTGCATCTAATTAATTTATTCCAGTTTGACAAAGCTTTTTGCATGTCAGCAAATGTACTGTTTGCTATTCTAATATAAGAGCAACCAGGTCTTAGCAGCCATAAATGACAGCTCAGTATAGATAGCTGCTGAAGCATAATAGCACAGAAATGTATATTTCCTGTGGTCCAATGATGTCATTGATTGGCCTAGTGGTGTGTTTTCACCCATATTGTCTAGAAAGAGAATTTCTTCTTTGGAGTCAACTTGTACACTGTTTTGTCTTTCAATGTTCAAAAGTGCAAGAAAAAAATTTGTTTAGGGGGTGCTCACCAAGATCCAAATTTTTTTATAAATAGGGTTGATTTTTTTCCAACCTTAATAACAAGACAAACACAAGTGTAATAATAATGATAATAATAATAATGGTCAAGAAAGGTACTGTCAAATTTTTTGACCAGATTCCTGGGAAACCAACAGTGTATGGAGACCCAAAAAGTTGTATTGACATCAACCACCCACATTCTCGGGAAGTTTCTCATATATATATATATATATATATATATATACACACACACATATATATATATGTCTTAGGGTTCTGGTTGAGACCCAGTCAGAAGATGAAATAAAATGCAAGTCAATCAGAAAATGATAATGATAATAATAATTATTATTATCATTATTTCTTTTCCTTCTTTCTTCAAATTTTCTTCCATTTCTCGCCGAGTGTTTTCCGTACACCTAGGGCAGAGAAGCTCATTGTATGCATTCCCAGATTACACACACAAATTCACAGGTAAAATATGTATTTAAAAAAAAATTAATAAAAAATAAATTCATGAATGGATGTTGTTTTCACAGTGATAATGCTCTTCTCAGTACATGAGTTGTTCCAGTTAACATGATTTTTTGCACTTCCTGTAGCCTGGTATCATTTTCAAATAGGTTTCAGTACCTTTTTTTTATCATTCCTAGAGATCCTACAATCACTGGTACTGTAGTCACCTTGAGTTGCCACATTTTTTTCAATTTCTATTAGCAAGTCTTTATATTTACTGATCTTTTCAAATTCTGTTGCCGCTATATTGTGAGCGCAAGGAATATTCATGTCAATTAATAAACACACCTTTTTTGTCTGATCTTTTATAATAATATCCAGTTTATTAGTTTTTATAGTTTTGTCAGTATTACTATTATTATTATTATTATCATCATCATTATTATTATTATTATTATTATTATTATTATTCTATGTTTGACTTTTGCTTTATATTTGTACAAGTTGGCTCCAAGTCTCACCCAGAGACCTCAAGAGACAACAGGGTTGGAAGTTCATGTTGTTGTTATGCCTAGTGTGCCATATATTTGGGGGGTGGGGATGTTGTACTAATGAATGTCTAAAAAAAAAAGTTTTTTTTTTTTTTTTTTTTTTTTTTTTTTAAACCGAAAATTATGGTTGTTTTAAACCTTGAGGTTACATAGAGAGTATTTTGCGTAGGATATGAGCAGTTCCCATGAGCACTATCTTTTGAACTTCTGCCATTTTGGGGTTTCCTGGTATCTGAGTTAGGTAGCTATCAGCCCCTTTTGCTATCATTCCCAGGGCACCTATGACAACAGGTATTGTTTTAGTCTTCAGCTTCCACATTTTGCTGATTTCTATTTCAAGATCTTTATATTTGCTCAGTTTTTGGTAGGTCCTGACAGATACGTTTATATCGATTGGGACAGTCATATCAATGAGGAGGCATGTTCTTTGTTTGAAGTCTTTCAATATGATGTCTGGCCTATTTGCATCTATCTTCCTGTCAGTTTGAATGGTGAAGTTCCAGAGGAGTGAGATGTGGTCATTTTCAAGCACTGGGGGTGGTTTGTGTTCCCACCAGTTTTTCTCATGGGGCAACTCCAGGTTTTTACAGATTACCCAGTGAATATATTGTGCAGCTCTATCGTGCCTGTTGAGATACTCTGTAGGCGCTAGAAGACTGCACTTGGAGACCACATGGTCAATGGTTTCATTTTGTTGCTTGCATACACGACACGTTGGACTGCTTCTGATCTTTAATATGTTGGCCTGGTAGTTTCTTGTTGGTAGGCATTGATCTTGAGCTGCTATGATAAACCCCTCTGTTTCAGATTTTAAGCCAGAGGCCATTAGCCATTGATGGGTCAGGGCTTTGTCGATATCTGCATTATTCGCTCTCTTTGGGTATTTGCCGTAGAGAGGTTTTTCTTGCCATTTATTATTCAGAATATCTAAGGCCGCAGTTTTGGCACGGGTTTTCATGCGCCTAGCTTTTTCTGTGCTTGTTTCTTGTATGTCTATCTCTAATTCCGAAATTGGTTGTATTCGGAATTCACTTAGATATTCCTTTGCCTGTTTTGTTACTGAGTATGATGCTTTCTTGTTTTCATGTTTTGAGACAAGTTTTAACATCCAGTCCTCAGAGTTTTTCAGGTAGGTGTCTAGGCCAATTGTAGCAATCTTCATTGTTATTGCCAGTTGCAAAAGACCACGGCCTCCCTCTTTTCTTGGCAGATAGAGTCGTTCTGTATCTGCCTTAGGGTGGTGCATTCTATGCATTGTCAACAGTTTCCTTATTTTTCTGTCGAGCTGACATATTTCAGTAATTGACCAGTTAACAATATTGAAACTGTAAGTCACGACTGGTATAGCTAATGCATTGATTGCTTCGATCCTGTTTCTTGCATTCAGCTCTGTCTTGAGTATTGCTCTCACTCTTCGATAGCATTCTCTCCTGATCCTTTCCTTCATCTCTGAATGCCTTATTCCGTTCCCTTCAATTACCCCTAGGTACTTGTAGCTCTCCGCTGGGTCTAGTTCTTTTATGACATTCTGTTGGTCAAGGTTAACGTTAGATGTTTCTGTCATTTTTCCTTTGATAAAGGTAGCCTTTGCACATTTATCGAGGCCGAATTGCATTCTGATGTCGTCACTGAATTGTTTGACTATCGCTAGTAAGCCCTTGAGTTGTTGATCATTTTTTGCAAAAAGCTTTAAATCATCCATGTAAACGAGATGATTTATATTTTTATCAAACATTTTATACCCGTACTGCGCGTCATTGAGCAACTTTGAGAGAGGTATTAAGGATAAACAAAAGAGGAGTGGTGACAGTGAGTCACCCTGGAAAATGCCACACGAAATTTTTACATCACCAGCATTTAGGGATTCACTGTCACTGTTCAGAGTTAGTGTGGTTCTCCATGATCTCATACTTACAGTCAAGAAGTTTCGCAGAGTTGGTGCTATCTTATACATTTCAAGGCATTTCCTAATCCAGCTATGTGGTAGGCTATCAAAAGCCTTTTTATAGTCTATCCAGGCTATTGATAAGTTTTTGTGTCGTTTGTGACAATCTTCTAAGATCATCTTATTGATGAGTAGTTGGTCTTTACAGCCGTAGGATCCACATTTACATCCTTTCTGTTCATTAGGGAATATGCTGCTGTCTGTTAAAAAACTATAGGTATATTCCGTCAGGACAGATGTTAGAGTTTTGTACATAGTTGTTAAGCAGGTTATGGGTCTATAGTTTTTTGGTTCATTTGTTTCTTCACTTTTTGGAAGCAGGAATGTTAACCCATTAACTAGCCAAGGAGGCATCCTACTAGGGTGTTGCAGAACATCATTGTACAGTTCTGTTAGCAGTTCATGGCTCTCTGGGAAGGCATTCAGCCAGAAGTTAGGAATTTTATCCTTTCCTGGAGACTTCCATTTGCTTGACCTCCTGAGAGCAGATCTTATATCTTCTACCTTGACACCCTCCCACTTTTGCTCTTCTAAGGGGTCCAGTTCTGTAGATATTCTGTCAATCCAGGGGGCCTTTTCGTTGTGTGTTTTTTCTTCTGCCCAGATTTTATTCCAAAATCTCTGCACTTCTTCTTTTGATGGTACATAATTATTATTATTATTATTATTATTATTATTATTATTATTATTATTATTATTATTATCATCATCATCATCATCATTATTATGTGAAGGCACGTGGCTCAGTGATTAGGGTGTCGAGCTTACGATCGTGAGGTTGTGAGCTCAAATCCTGGACCGGGCTGCGTGTTGTGTTCTTGAGCAAGACGCTTTATTTCATGTTGCTCCAGTTCACTCAGCTGTAGAAATGAGTTGCGACGTCACAGGTGCCAAGCTGTTTTGGCCCTTGCCTTTCCCTTGGATAACACTGGTAACGTGGAGAGGGGAGGCCAGTATGTATGGGCAACTGCTGGTCTTCCACAAAAAAAAACCACCTTGCCCAGACTTGTGCCTCAGAGGGTAACTCTTTAGGTGCAAGCCCATGGTCAGTGTCTGACCGAAGGGGGTCACAACAACACAATTATTATTATTATTATTGTTAGTGTTGTTATTATTATTATTATTAATATTATTATTATTATTATTATTATTATTATTATTATTATTATTATTATTCATACATCTGTCAAATCAACTAAATCCAATGATGGAAAAGTAATGTTTCAGATCTGTCCAGAAATATTTCTCCACTCATTCAATTTGGTGACAAAGTTTTTCAGAAGGATGTGTACAAGCATCCCCACCCCTTACTACCAGCAAAAGAAATTTTAGGGGACGGGATGTGCTCGCATTCAACCCAATGAACATGTTAAATATGACTCTACATAACTATATTCCATTCAATACTTCTTTGTACAACTCTAATTAATTTTTTCCTCTTGTTTTTCTCTAGGTTTGACTACAAAATGTACCTGAAAAAGACAAGACTAAAATAAAGAATCGTTTGAAAATCTAATTTCTTTGAAATTAGATCAACTAAACAATGGCCCAGTCCTTCCCCATGAACAGGAAACATTTCAATTTACACATCCATTATCCGTCTAATGTTGGATAGATGCCATCAACTTATAAAATGCTCCATTTATGGACAGCAGTTTTCCTTCTTTGTTGGATCAAGGTTTCTTCCGTGACCTTGGTATCACAAAACTTTTCCAATCCACTCAATCACATGGTGATAAATACAAGAGATGGTTTCTTGTATATAGGAGCTATGAACAGAATATATCAACTGGATTTAAGCTTGAATATGACTGAAGAAACCATAACAGGTCCAAAAAATGACAATCCTAAGTGTGCGTTACCTGTCCGAGAAACACAGTGCGGAATGAAACTTTCATTGACTAACAATTACAATAAAGTACTTCTTTTAAATCAAGAAAACAAGTTGATATCATGTGGCAGTATATTTCAAGGCTCCTGCCATGTTAGAAACTTACAAAATATTTCCATTTCTACAGATATTAACCAACCTATGGCTGCAAACCAAAGAAATGCATCTACTGTTGCGTTCATCACTCATAAAAGTGGCATCTTATATCTCGCGACCAGTTACACTCGGAGTGATCTGCTGGAAGATATATCCATTTGGCGAGTGTTCCACAAAAAGAACTGGAAGAAACTTGCTTCTATCAGATACAGTGATAAATTTAGAAAAAATGTTGACCTGCAGTATATTACAGGCTTTAGTGATTCAGACTACAGCTATTTTCTAACAGTTCATTCTACAGATAATTTCAATGAATCAAAAATAATTCAATTCTGTGAAAACGATACAGATTTAAATTCATTTGTAGACGCTCCACTCCACTGCCATGGTAAGCATGGGAATTATAGCATTCTACGAGCAGCGTCTATTATTCATACAACCTATTCTAAATATCATTTCCAGAAAGGATTAAATAAGCAGAACATAACCCTTTTAATGGGGGTATTTAGTAGCGCTACATCAAGACATTCTGCTTTATGCCTTTTTGATATGGAAAGTGTCCGCCAGAAAATCTTGGAAAATATTCGTCAGTGTTTTGATGGTAATCGGCACCAAATGAATTACCCTTATTTTCAAGGAGACTACTGTGTCACAGCTATAAAAGTGAGTATAGTTTATTGAGTTTGTTTTGCAAATTCTTCATTTTTGGGGGCAAATTTTGTTGAAATTGTTTGTTACACATTGCAAGTTTCATGTTTGATATTCATCGTCAAGAAATCCATGTGTTACGTTGTGCAGTTGTAGTTGGTCGTTATGTCATTGCTGTCATCACCATCATCATCACCATCATCATCATTATCATAACCATCATCATCATCATCACCATCATCATCATAACCATCATCATCATCACCATCATCATCGTCATCACCAGTATCATCACTACACCATCATCATGATCATCATCACCACTATATCACCATTATCATCACCCCTATAATCATCATCATCATCTCCAGTATCATCACCACCATCACCACCACAATCAACATAATCATTATCACCATCATCAGCATCATCAACACCACCACTACAACCATCATTACTATCATGATTATCATCAGCATCACCACTATTACCATCATCATCATCATCATCATCATCATCATCACTATCATCATCGCTGCCACCACCACCATCACCCTCACCATAGTATGCCAGTAATATTTAATTTTCCCTACAAAGTGTGTCAGGAATTCTTTTTTATTCAGTCCCCAGTGTGCCACAAACCCAAAAAGATTGCGACTCACAGTTTACTGAGTTAATGATTTCTAGTAATTAATAATTTATTAGAACTTGATTGGTAAGTTTCAAATCACAGCTAGTTTTCCTTCATCAACATTTAACATCCATTGCTCACTTTCATTATTTTACCATAAATACACACACACATATAGAGAAAATAAGCAGGAAAAGGTGTGGTATTCAAAGCTTTATACGACATACACGTGTTTCAATAAACTGCTGAAGTAATTACATAATGTTTGTAGAGATATTAGGCAATCATGCACTGTACCTCATCATCCTGAGCTTTGTGCCCTGCATCATACTATACTGGATACCAGAATGGATTGGAGAGTTTACAACTGACCCTGATTTGGGTTGCATGTTCTACATTACTGCACCCTATTTTCTTGATGTGTGTGTGTATATGTATGTATATATATGTATATTTTCTCTCCTTGTTTCTTTCTGTGGAAGAGCGTAGGCTCGAAACATTAAAGACTTTTTCAATTCCCGAGTGTTATACTAATACATCTGTTTGTTTTCTACACCACCTGTCTTCGTCTTTTGTTTTTTCGTGAATTCTCCCCCTATATATATATATATATGATGGCTTCTCTTTCAGTTTCCATCTATCAAGTCCCCTCACAAGGCTTTGGTCAGCCCAAGGCTATTGTAGAAGACACTCGCCCATGGTGCCACACAGTGGGATTGAACCCAGAACCATGTGTTTGGGAAGCAAGCTACAACCATCACATGATGTCAAAACAAGAATCCTCATAAACACCCATTTGCATGCATATGCACACACAGCCACTCACACATGTAGTTACAAGAGCATATTGAAAGTCATGTGGCCAAGCGGTTAGGATGTTGCACTCATTATCGTTAGATCGGGGGTTTGATTCCCACACCTGGCAGTGTATTGTGTTCTTGGGCAAAACACTTCACTTCATGTTGCTTTGTGGCTGGGAGAGTGTGAGAATCATTAGCACATTGGCAGAAATACTTTTTTATGATATATCTTTCGGTTCTCTACAATTCTGAGTTCAAACCTCACCTCTCCGGAAAAGGCAATGGGAAGCCACTCTGGTGTTCATGCAGAGTCCAGTCATTGTAACCAAAGTTCTAGTAATGTACTCAATAGCAGCAGGGAATGGTACAGGCCCTCCCAGGTTGTATAGAGCAGTGCTTCTCAAACTATCTGATGTGGTGTACCGATAGTTTTTTTTTTTCCAATATGCCAGGGACCGCTAATATTTATTAGTAATATTAATTTATACTGGAAACAATATATATAATGAATATAATAAATAAAATAAATGCACCCTTTTAAAGCCTAGCCAGGCTCATGGGCCCGGTTTCCTGGTTCAAATCCCACCTCTCCAGAAAAGGCAATGGGAAGAACACAATGCGTCACTCGGTCCAGGAATCGAAACCACAATCTTACGATCATGATGCTGACTCCCTAACCACTAAGCCACACGCCTCCACAAATGAATATAATAAAAGTTGATAATTTTTTTATCTTATATTTATTTTGTAAACAAATAATACAATATTACATAAGCATTTTATAATGTTTCTTTCTTTTCTGGAAACACGCCGTGCACTGGCAGCTGATGGCTCACGGGCTGTCACTGGTCCATGGACCACGACTTTGAGTAGCACTGGTATAGAGAATACTGGAGAACGCCCACATGCACAGAACCTACCCAAGGACAGACAACTACTTGCCTAGATGTACATACATAAATGTTGGGACTTTTTTCCAGTTTCTTTCTATCAAATCCAGTCACAAGGCTGTGGTCGGCCTGGGACTTATAATAGAAAACAGCCATGCCCAAGATGCCATGCAATGAAATTGAACTCAAGTTTACATGATTGAAAAGCAAGCTTCTTTACCACATAGCCACAGCTGGAAATACTTTCTGATCATACCATAGGTTTACTTCAATCAGAGCTTACTCAGGGTCTAAACAGCAACTACAGCCCAACTCTCTACAGACAAACAATCCATTATCCTTTCAAATATAGTTTTATATTTGTAGTTGCTGGAAATGTCATAAAGATTTTTATCAGTTATACTATTATTATTATATTTTTTTTTTTACTTTTTCTTTTCTGTTTTGATGTTTTTCTTTGGTTTTTCCTTTTCCTGAAATATAGATATAAATAATTACATATGAGGTTGATAGGAATCAGTATCCAAACCAATTAGTTGTAGTTTAATATCAAATTGCACTGATATTTCTCTATTACATATTAAACAGTATGCAAATGTGGCTGGTTCATGTCAAGCTGAGAGTGATATATATATATATATATATATATATATATATATATATATATATACATACTATATATAGATAGATAGATAGAAAGATATATACATACATGCATAAATACATACATACATATATATATATATATATATATATATATATATATATATATATATATATATAGGTGCAGGAGTGGCTGAGTGGTGAGTAGCTTGCTAGCCAACCACATGGTTCCGGGTTCAGTCCCACTGCGTGGCACCTTGGGCAAGTGTCTTCTGCTATAGCCCCGGGCCGACCAATGCCTTGTGAGTGGATTTGGTAGACGGAAACTGAAAGAAGCCAGTCGTATATATGTATATATATATATGTTTGTGTGTCTGTGTTTGTCCCCCTAGCATTGCTTGACAACCGATGCTGGTGTGTTTATGTCCCCATCACTTAGCGGTTCGGCAAAAGAGACCGATAGAATAAGTACTGGGCTTACAAAGAATAAGTCCCGGGGTCGATTTGCTCGACTAAAGGCGGTGCTCCAGCATGGCCGCAGTCAAATGAGTGAAACAAGTAAAAGAAAAAGAAATATATATATATATATATATATATATACTAGCAGTATCGCCCAGCGTTACTCGGGTTTGTTTCGACCCTTAAAATTGGAATTTTTGAAAAGTAAAAATTTTGCATTATGTAGCTTGTCATTCTCTTTAAGTGAACATTTTTCTGGTTGAAATACACCGAAAAATGGCGACACAGCAGTCAAAAAATAGTAAAAAAATAGGGATTTTCATAGAAAAAAAAGCACCTTTTTGATGTAAAAAATTTTTGGTGTTAACATGTCCGATTTGAATTTTTTCTTCTACAGAAGGAAGAGCAAGCCTTCTTCCATCATACTCTCAAGTCTGTCTCTGGTTCTGCTGCCTACCACTTCAACCTTCATCGCCCTCCTTACCATCCACTCCTCATCCATCCTCTCCATGTGGCCAAACCACCTCAACATTTTTCTATCCAATTTAGTTAATAATAACAGATGGAAAAAAATATAGTATTTAGTACAATGTTTATCAGTCTCTTGTAGCTCAGTTCTTCAACCTTGCCCTTTTTCACCAGATGGTGTTTTTATGAATACCCTCTACTCATATTTTGAAAAGAAAATAACAGAATAAAGGAAAACCAGCTGATTATTTCAATGAAACAGAAGCTAATTATTTTTTCTACCCTGGTGTTGTATAAACCCATCCAACATGTGTCTCTTTACAAATATTTGCATGGACTTCTGTTTTAAATTTCTGTGTCAAGAAACTATGGAATTTTTTTTTTTTATATCTTTTATTCATTTACTCATTTCAGTCATGAGACTGTGGCTATGCTGGGGCACTGCCTTGAAGAATTTTGAGTCAA
>NC_043012.1:57239477-57246977 GCF_006345805.1 Octopus sinensis | reverse complement strand
GATGATAGATGATAGATAGATAGATAGATAGATAGATAGATAGATAGATATAGATAGATATAGATAGATAGATAGATAGATAGATAGATAGATAGATAGATAGATAGATAGATATACATGACAGGCTTCTTTTGGTTTTCCTCTGCCAAACCCACTCACAAGGTTTTGGTTGGCCTGAGGCTATAGTAGAAGACACTTGCCCAAGGTGCCATGCAGTGGGACTAAGCCCGGAATAATGTGGCTGGTAAGCAAGCTACTTACCACACAGCCACTCCTGCGCCTATGTGTAGAAACTCACTGGTTTCTTTGCTTGCGTCTTTGGGCCATCTGTCACCAGTTCTTGATAGAGTCGTAGAAATTCCTTTGTGGCATTCTTCCACACCAAAATTCTCCATTGGTTGTGACTATGTGCCAGAGTTTCAGTCTCTACCAATGATTTGTGAGGGCGCGTGGCTTAGTGGTTAGGGCATTCGGCTCATGATCGTAAGGTTGTGAGTTCGATTCCCGGCGACGCGTTGTGTCCTTGAGCAAGACACTTTATTTCACGTTGCTCCAGTCCACTCAGCTGGCAAAAATGAGTTGTACTTGTATTTCAAAGGGTCAGCCTTGTCACTCTCTGTGTCACGCTGATTATCCCCGAGAACTACGTTAAGGGTACACGTGTCTGTGGAATGCTCAGCCATTTGCACGTTAATTTCACGAGCAAGCTGTTCCGTTGATCGTATCAGCTGGGACCCTCGTCATCGTAACCGGCGGAGTCTTTTAAACCAATGATTTACCTATTCATTCTTCATTGTTATCCATCTTTCTTTTCTTTTTTCTTCTTTTCAATTTTTCGTCCTTCGCAGTTCCTTGAAAAATGGCCCTTACAAGGCCACTGGGTCTTGTTACATGGTCATGCCATCTCAGAAAGAAAAAAAAAATTTTTAAATAGTTGTATCTTTATCAACAATGGTAATATCATACGGTAAAAAGTCAGGTAACTGGTTATGGCCTGCATCATGATGAGCCTAACTCATTGAATGTTTGATTGAACAATTAATCAGACGTCTGATTAATTAATCGGTTTACAAACTGACTAATGATAATCCTTTCTACTGTTGGCTCAAGGCCTTAAAAATTGATGTGGATTAGGATACTTGTCAATTCCATCAATCTCATCACTCAACTGGTACTTTTTGCATCAGACCTGAAAGTGTAAATGCAGAGTTGACTTCAGCAGAATTTGAACTCGGAACATAAAGATGGGCAAACTGTTACTAGGCATTTTTGTCGCATGTTCTAACCAATTCTGCCATCTTGCTGCCTTGACCTTAATAATAATAATAATAATAATAATAATAGTCTCAAATTTTGGCACAAGGCCAGCGATTGCAAGTGGGTGGGTAGGGTTGGGGTCTAAGTTGATTACACCGACCCCAGTGCTCAACTTATATATTCTATCCTCCTCCTGCAAAGATGAAAGGCAAAGTCGACCCTGGCAGCATTTAAACTCAGAACATAAAATCAAAAGAAATGCTACTCAGCATTTTGTCTGGCATGGTAACAATTCTGCCTGTTCACAGCTGAAATTGACTAATAGTAGTAAAAGAAGGGAAATACAACCAGTGTGTGTGTGTGTATTTATAATGGGCATAATGACCCTCCCAAGATACAACAAATTATTTAACTAAATTCTTCTTTATTTTCAAAGACAAGGTATTTCAGCAGATATATAGAAACAAAAAGATTAAGCTCATTTATATCTCTAGCAACCCATTCATAAATTGACATTCTTTATTCTTATCTCTCTAATTACTCCACATATTTTTTTTATATATTTTTCTTTTTCTTAATTGCATTCAGTACTCTCTCTTATTCTCGTGTTATTCTTATCTAATTCTAGACCTGAGATTAAATTTCATGAAATAACAATTCCTCACCTTTTGTAACATGTTTAATCTAAAATTCCTTCCTCTCTCTCTTTCTCTCTCTCTTCTTTTATATTTCCTGAACATTTCTCAAGACTTATACGTTTCTCAATTAATCCTCTTACCCTAGATTTTATATTACTAATATATAAAGATCTAAGACATGAATGATCACGAGGAATGAAAGCCGCTGTATTTTATTTCAATATTTCCTATCTGGTCTATTTAGTATATCTATTCCCAGTTCGTTACAATTAATGCTTGCTCTACTCTGTACACCACAGCTGCAAATGCCTGGCAATTAATTGGATCAAGTTTTGTATTAACCCTTTTCGTAACTATAATGGCATCAACATGTGCTTAAGAAGTTCATTTGGCCATCACATTCGTTTGTTTGATTAAAGTAAGTGGCATTATCATCACCACCATCATTATCATCATAATCCTCATCATCATAATCCTCATCATCATCCTCATCATCCTCATCCTCATCCTCATCATCATCATCATCATCATAGTCATCATTTTAATGGCTCCTTTAACATGCTAGCATTGGACAGGCGGGAATTTTTCCGAGGCAAATTTTCTACAGCTGGATGCCCTTCCTGTTGCCAGCCTTTGCCTGTTTCCAAGTAGGGGTAATATTTCACTATCACCAGACAAGTTTTTTTCATGGAAGACCACAATGGAACAACGTTGCTTGTATGACAATGGTGCCTGTTCACAACCATCACATTATGTCAAGACAAGGGTATACACACATACACATATGTGAAGGGTTACTGAAAAGTTCCTGGTTTTAAGGATATCATGAAAGGCCTAGTTGGAGGCCCAGCCTTCTTAGTTCTTTTTATAGGGTTTAGAAAAACTGAAGGACCGCTGTAATAAGTGTATGAATCTGAGAGGGTAAATATGTCCACTCTGTTGAAAATGATCAGGTCTTTGTTCTGAATGTTACCCAAGACCCTGACCCTGACATGCTATTGCTCCCTATTGCCAGCACACCATGATCTGTGGTTTCTTTTTCCTTTATCCACCAACTCTGCCCAATCATTCCTGACCTCATGACCTAAAAATATGTTATGAGGTCAAGAATCTTCAACACTTCTGATCTGAAATGAGTCATAATAGGTGTTTTCTTTCTTCTTTGAAGGAAACCATATTACAAAACACACACACACACACACACACACACACACGCACACACACACACACGCACATACATGTGCACATATGCAGCAAATGCTGGAGACCACCTCATATGTATGAAAGTATGAAAAGAACTTGTTTTAAAGTGCACGTAATTATTAAATAAAAATTTTCCATCATAATTGTATCTGAGAACCATTCCAAGACACCAAATTAACAAATCAATAATTTTAAACAGATACATCTTTTTAATTGTTCATTTACATAAACAAATTTAAACTCAGCAAGCCTTGCATCTAATCTCTCTCTCTCTCTCTCTCTCTCTCTCTCTCTCTCTCTCTCTCTCTCTCTCTCTCTCTCTCTCTCTCGTTGTCTTTCTCTCTTTTTCACTCACATACACACACACAGACATACACACATACACATGTGTGCAAATAAATAAAGGAAAGAGCACTCAATACACAAAGTAGAGTGTATACATGTAGTTTTGCAAATAGTAACTTCCACAGTCACTAAGCAGAATTTCATAAAAATGCTGATGCATTCCTAATCTTTGAGATGACTATGTATGTATATATACACATTTATGTATTAGTTTGTATGTATCTGTGTATATGTTTGTATAAATAAGTAGGGGCGGGGGCTGAAAATTTTGTGGGTTTGGGTAAGAGAAAATACAGGAGGATTAGTTAATTATGATTATATTCAACATATTCCCCTCTTGCAGCAATCCTTCAGTTTTTCTAAACCCCACAAAAGAACTCGAAAGGTTCGGCCTTTCATGATATCT
Organism: Octopus sinensis; assembly: GCF_006345805.1. NCBI lineage: Eukaryota > Metazoa > Mollusca > Cephalopoda > Octopoda > Octopodidae > Octopus > Octopus sinensis. The sequence goes on along the minus strand of NC_043012.1, from coordinate 57,243,128 downwards.
TTAATGTCAAGAATTTTTCAGCACTCCCTTGTATGTATATGCATGTATCTGTGTGAATATCTACAACTGTGTATATTTATGTGTATATATTTGTATATCAATCTATCTATCTATCTATCTATCTATCTATCTATCTATCTGTCAGTCTGTCTAATTATCTATCTATCTATCTATCTATATATCTCTATCTATCTATCTATCTATCTATCTATCTATGTCTGTCTATCTATCTGTCTATCTATCTGTCTGTCTGTCAGTCTATCTATCTATCTATCTATCTATCTATCTATCCCTCTGTATATATACTTAAGTATATATATATATTCATAACAACACATATATATCACTTTCCCTCTCTTTCTCCATTTCTCCCCTCTCTCTCCTCTTTCTCTCTCTCCTCTCTTTTCTCTCTCTCTCTCTCTCTCTCTCTCTCCCTCTCTCTCTCTCTATCTATCTATCTATTTCCATTTCAATCTTATACTATGTTTTCATATCATTAACATAGCTAGAACATCAAAGCTGGCCCAAGACCATAGATTTACCGAACTAAATGCATCATTACATAACATTATATTACATTACAGTATTTAGTTTCAGCCATCTTGGTTCTGAGTTCAATCCCTATCAGGGTCATCTTAACCCCTCCACTTCTCTCAATGTCGATGTGTAAACACCTATAACATAGTCGGATTGATTCAATCACCAATTATGTTGATCCTCTATAAAATAGGACCAGAAATCGATATTTCCCCTCTACATAGTCTATTTCCCTTTTTGCAATTTGTTGTGTTGTTATTTATTATTATTATTATTATTATTATTATTATTATTATTATTATTATTGCTATTGTTATTATTATCATATTCCTTATCAGCATTATCATTGTTATTTTTATTATCATAGTCATCATTATCATTGTCATCCTCACCATTTTCACTATCATCATCATCATCATCATCATCATCACCACCATTTTTATCTTCACCTCCACCACCGCCACCACCACCACCACCACCTCCATCATCATCATCACCATCATTTCCACTATTAAACTTCCATCGTCATCATCATCATCATCATTATCACCATTTTTATCATCACCTCCACCATCACCATCACTAACATCATCATCATCGTTTTCATCATTATCATTATCATCGTTGTTGTTGTTATTTTTTATTTTTATTTGTTATATTATTCTAAACTCCCTACACTGTGTGTTCCTTTCATCTCCTTATAAAACTGTGTAAATGTTTACAGCTTTTGTTACTGTGTGAGGAGAGTATGTTCTCTGCATTGTGCTATTTTATACCACATCTGTATCCCTCACCAAGCTTCGATTGATGTATTTTGATGTTGTTCTTGTTGTGGTTGTTGTAGTTGTTGTTATTATTTAGACTCCCAAGTCAGCCCTGAATAGAGCAGACCTATGATAAAAGGCTTTCCAATTAAGATTATCCTGTTTGTTTGTTCATTTTTGGGTGATGGAGGAGGGTATTGCTAAAATTAAATTATCCTGTGTGGCCTTCCTTATTGAATTTTTCATGATAGAAAGGTGTTATTTGAGAGATTTGAGGAGGTAATTTTGGCTGCTATTTCCAGCAGACTATGCAGCTACATAGAGCATAGAGACCTCTTCGTTTTGTTATCACATACTTAGCACACATTACTGTGCTAGCTCCCATTGTTTTATACATACAGGGTGCAGTGAATAAACTGTTGTTTGAATTATGCAAAAATGAGAATAACACTGACATCTCATTTTGACAGATATATTTACCAAAATTACATTAAAATATCTTGAAATACTAAAGAGTAAATTTATTCAATAAAATTGCCATTGGCTTCAATCACGGCCTCCAGACGACTTCGGAATCTCCTGCAACTCTTCTGGATGGTCTCCTTGTTTAAGTTGGTGAATGCCGCCATAATCCTTGCCTTTAGTTCATCTTTGGTGTTACAAGGAGATTTGTTGGTCTCTCACTCAACTGCGCCCCAAACATAATAATCAAGGGGGTTGCAGTCTGGGGAGTTAGGTGGCCAGATGTTAGGGGTGGTATGGTTGCAGAAATTGTCTGACAGCCATGACTGGGTTCTCCTACTTGTGTGGCATGGTGCAGAGTCCTGTTGCCAGACATAGGATCTTCCAGCAGCCACCCTCTTGATCCATGGCAGCCCTACCTCCTCCAGGCACTTGATGTAAGTCTCTGTATTGAGTCTGAGGCCATGTAGGAAGGTGAATGGAGGCATTATGTCATCACTAGTGATCACTCCAAACACTATTGACTGGATGTTTTATTTTTATCACTCTTGGTACATGTCCTCAGATTGCATTGTCCTCAGATTGATGCACAGACACTCTGAAATGTTCATATTGGAGCTTCCGGTGCAAATGCCAAGCATTTCCAAACTGCGTTGTGGTACTGTTTTTCTCACAGATGGTGCCCAATTGACCCTACTGTATTGTGTGGTCGACAAATTCAAAAACAAACGATGTGCATACATGAAATTAAAAATATAAAATGGCAACAATTTACCCATCGCACCCTGTATATGTGTGTGTGTGTGTGTGTATTTGTGTATACATATAAACAAGCCTGTCATATATATATGTCTATATCTATGTGTGTGTGTGTTTTTGTGTCTGTGTTTGTCCTCCTATCACTGCTTGACAACTGGTGTTGATGTATTTACATCCCAAGAAAGGCCGGTACTGGCAAAACAAGTTTGTATACTAGCAGAGAGCAGGCACAAAGAATGATATTTGACCCTATTAGAATATATTTTGCAACAGTTGCCAGTGTTCTAAAGAACTCCATTTCCTGTTTTATGTTGTTTATTACATCAAAGGAGTAGTATGGTTAATAAATTCCAGGATTACTTATTCATTTACTTAATTCCTCTTGAGTAAAGTGCTCCGAGACTAATGAAAATAGTTTAAGCAATAATCAGTGTCAACATAACGATACAAATTTGTGTTGGTTAAATATTGAAACTTAGAGAGATCAGTTATAAGCACAACGGTCAAAAATAACAGAGAAGAGAAAACAGAGCCAATATCCCCCCCCCCCAATATAAATACAGGAATCCTAATATTTTTATTAACCAATATTATTACATTATTATTGAGAATAAAATAAATGAAATAAAATGAAACTGTATAGGTTCAGGGTATAGATAAGATCACTGCTATAATAATTTAGAGTTATGGAAAGTATTAAGAAAATGTTGGAAGAATTTATAAGAAATATAAAGAGTAGAACTGAGGGGGATGAGAGAAATATTATAAAGACATCACCTAAGGTTGGAAACAAATTGAATAAATTATTAGATAAGATTATGTAAGATATAACTTATATAAAATTACATTCATTGATATTACGTAAAAGTAGCTTAAACACGATCAGATATATGTATTAATAGCATTAAGATATGCTAGGCTACCTAGATACAATCCATAGTTCTAATTACTAGTAATTAGACAACATATCACTGCTCACTTGTATATTTGGTAATCCTGATGAGTTGAGAGCTGCATAACATTTTACATAATCATATGGATGTTGTACATACTGTGCACTTGACTGTACCATGTCCACATCGCAATAAAGACTCTTAACGAAATAATTATAGCAGCACCAAATAATCCA
>NC_043012.1:57224477-57236977 GCF_006345805.1 Octopus sinensis | reverse complement strand
GTGGTGGTGGTAATGGCGGTAGAGGTGGTTGTTGTGGTGGTGGTGGTGATGGTGGCAGTTGTGATGGCAGCGGTGGTGATAGTGTTGGAAGTGGTTGTTGTCGTCGTTGTGTTGGTGGTGGTGGTGGTGGTGGTGGTGGTGGTAGCTGTGCTGGCAGCAGTGACAGTGGCTGTAGTGGTGTTGGAGGCGATTGTAGTTGTGGTGGTGATGGTGGTGGCAGCGGAGGTGGTTGTTGTTGTGGTGGTGATGGTAGTGATGATGGTGATGGTGGTGGTGGTCATCATCATCGTCGTCGTCATGGTGAAAGTTGGAGGTAGGAGCATTGATTGATTGATTAATTAAATACAGATGAAAGAGGAGTTCTTCAAAGGAGTCACAGAGTGGCAGGGATGCAGTTGTACTTAAGGAATGTAGTTGCTGGGAGGGATGAGGGGGGAATATATATCCTGCTTTTATTTGATACCTTTCACTGGTTTCAATGTATTTGGACTGCGGCCATGCTGCAGCACCACTAACATAGCTGTGTGGTTTAGAAACTTGCTTCCCAACCATAAGGTCCTGCCTGGGTTCAGTTACCCCTGCATGGCACCTTAGGCAAGAATCTTCCACTCAAGACCTGGGTCAGCTTAAGCCTGCAAGTGGATTTGGTAGACTGAAACCAAAAGAAGCCCATTGTGTGTGTGTGTGTGTGTGTGTATATACACACACACACATATATATTTATATATATACATATATATATATATATATATATATATATATATATATATATATATATATATATATATATATATAATATATACACATATAATATATACACATATATAATATTAAGATTAATATATATAATATCAAGATTAATCAGCCGAAATTGCGAGGATGATCCGGTTCTTGACTGAAGATTAGAGGCCTCGAATGACCTGTCTGTTTTTTTGTGTCGTCTATTTGAATGTTTTGCGTTCTTGTCCCATTTTGTATCTTATATATATTTTTTATACATATATAATATTATATATATATATATATATATATATATATATATATATATATATATATATATATATATATATATATATATATATAAATATTCTTTTCTACTCTAGGCACAAGGCCCAAAATTTTGGGGGAGGGTGCCAGTCGATTAGATTGGTCCCAGTATGCAACTGGTACTTTATATATATAGAAAATATTATATGTATTATACATATACATATGATATTGTATATCATCATCATCATTATTATCATTTAACATCCGTTTTCCATGACCTGCCTGCATTTTCTTTATTGATCTTTTTGTTTGTTTTTATGCACTCTATCTCAGACTATGTTATCTAATATGAACTTCCTAAGATAACACCTGGCTTAGTGTTTAAGACGTTTGGTTCTCAATCATAATATCTTGGGTTCAATTCCTTCACTGGGCTTTGCATCCTTGAGCAACACACTTCATATCACATTGCTCTTGTCTACTCAGCTGAAAATGAGTACCATGTATTTATTCATTTACCTCTCTATCTCACCCACACTTAACAAGGAAACTTCTCACACACTCTACCACAACAAACCAAACTACATCTCTTCTCTTCCTCACATTTCCACTTCATGCACTATGCTTACCGTCCACTCCCCAATCCTGTCCCCTTGGCCCTGTGCCACTGTATCACTGCTTTCTGCTAGCCCCACCGACCTGTGAGTTCCACCCACATGTAACAATAAAACTTTTCACACACCCTGCCCAACAAATCACTCTACGTCTCTTCTTCACATTTCCTTCTTCATACACTATACCTAGCTCTCACTCACCAATCTTGCCCTCATGACCCTATTCTTCTGCATCATTGCTATCCAGTAACACCCCCCACCGACTCTATATATACCCAGATTTTCACCACTCACTCTCCTCTCCATACTCTTTAATCACGCTTCCTTTGCAATATCCTTCCACTTATATTATGATGTTCAAGCCTCAAGGGTATACCTTGGCACTTGCCACGATCTCTATCTCTCTCTTCCTTTACTCAACCATCCCATTTATATTCTGGTCCCTGTCCCTTGTGACTATGCCCAGCACTTTACCACCATCTCTATCCTGCTGTCTCCTACTCTCTCTCTCCTTCTCCTGTACTTCCCTCAGGTTGGGTAATCATGTACCTCCTTTGCAATAGCGTACCTGTTTCTGTCTTCATTCCTGATCTCTCTCTCTCTCTCTCTCCTCCTCCTCCTCACCCAACCACTGGCTGGGTAAACTTGTACCTCCTCTACAGCAAAACACCTGCTCCTCTGTCTCTCTGTCTCATTATAACCTTTCATCACCTCCTCACCTCCAATGCACTCTCCCCTCTCAAAAGAGACCTTTTTGTCTTGCAAGTACTTGGTGACCCTGTCAGTGCAGGTGCCACTCAAGAGCACCCAGTCCACATTGTAAAGTGGCTGGTATTTGGAAGGGCATCCAGCTGTAAAAACCTTGCCAAAACTGATGTCACCTGTACTTGTGCCACGTAAAAAACACTATGTCCACTCTGCTGAGTGGTTGGTGTTAGGAAGGGCATCCAGCTGTAAAAATCCTGCCTAAACAGTTACAGAAGTCTGGTGCAGGCTTCTGCCTGGCTGACTCTTGTCAAACCATCCCACTCATGTGAGCATGGAAGGCAGAGGTTAAACAATGATGATGATATATATATGTATATGTGTGTGTGTGTGTATGCTTGTGTGTCAGTGTTTGTCGCCCCAAAATCACTTGTCCACCGATGGTGGTGTGTTTACGTCCCCGTAACTTAGCAGTTCAGCAAAAGAGACCGATAGAATAAGTACTAGGCGTACAAAGAATAAGTCCTGGGGTCGATTTGCTCGACTAAAGGCGGTGCTCCAGCATGGCCGCAGTCAAATGACTGAAACAAGTAAAAGAGAGTAAGAGTATGAAGAAGTATATTTATTTTATTGTTTTCTTATAGTCGAGTTGTATTTCAATTTCGTGGTGGCGAGCTTGTTGTGGTTGTTATTGTCATTGCTGCTGCAGCTACAACTAACTGCTCTGCTGATATCTGTCTGACACATACATTAATCTCATGATCTGTGCATTAGACATGCAAATCCTTTGTCTTGCAAACAAAAGGTCAGAACAAACTTCCAATGAAATTCTTTTGACCAATTTTTAAGCCTTTGTCATGAAACATCCAGGCTGTCTTTTGTTTCCATTTATTTTACTCCAAGATAAAATAACTTAGTTATCACTTTAACTAACATTTCGCTTCATAATTTTTATGAAATATATGAACAAAGCAGAGTAATACCGTATAATAATTTCTACGCATTGATAAACATCTTTTTATCACATCTTTCTTAAGAACAATCCCGATCGTGCTGTCTCTAAGATTTTCTTCAAAGGGTGTGTAGCTTTTACATTAATCAGGCTTGGATTTGAGTTACTAACTAAACAAAATGTAATAATAATAATAATAATAATAATAATAATAATAATAATAATAATAATAATAATAGTAATAATAATAATAATAATAACAATAATATTAGTAGTCATAATAATAATAATAATAATATTAGTAGTCATAATAATAATAATAATAATAATAATAATAATAATGGTGATGATGAGAATAGCAAAGATAATAATGATAATAAAAATAATGATGATGATGGTGATGATGACAATAATTTGAGAAAGAGAGATAAAATGGTGGAGTCATTAAGGTATTGTTTTACTGCCTTAAGGGTAGATAAGTTTAAACCCACTGCTGGGTTATTATTGTTTGTTTTTTTTTGTTTTTATTTATTTATTTATCCTTTTCATTTTTTTTGTTGTTGTTGCAAGAAGGAGTCTTAATTGTCTGACAGAAACATTTTTTAAAAGAATGTTATGTGTTAAAAGACTAGAAGACTAACATTCTGCAAAGATGGAAATTTATCTTTCTTCTTAATGCTATGAAAACTAGACTTTTGGTCCTTTTTGGTCTTATGAAAGGATAAACTAGAACTAAATCCCATAAAAGCTTGTGCATAACATGCTACCATGTCAAATACATGTCCTGATATGGCATCCCTAAATTAGACTTTTGGTCCTTTTTGGTCTTATGAAAGGATAAACTAGAACTAAATCCCATAAAAGCTTGTGCATAACATGCTACCATGTCAAATACATGTCCTGATATGGCATCCCTAAATTGACCTAAACATACATTTCTGTCTTAAGACTTTTAATTGGTCCTTGTTTCATACATTTAGCTTTGAAATTATTCCATCAAATGTATTGCTTATTCACTCATGTTGTTTTGGACTAATCATGCATTATTTTGTAGCTCTGAGATTTCAGTGATATGATTGAATATTTCTAGATTGATATTGTAAGGTAGGTGTGAGAGGCTGAATCTGGTTAGTTTGAACAAAGAACAAGTAGAATATTCGAGCCTGGTTTAACCCTTTAGCATATAAACCAGCTATATCTGACCAAAATATTCTAACCTCTTTTATGTTTAAACCAGCCAGATTTGGCCTCTCACACCAGCCCTACAATCCTGTAAAATTCTGTTGACTGTTCTTTGAGCCACTTCTTCACTACAGTTTTCACTTCCTCGTCACTGGAATAATGTTTGCTTCTCAAACCCTCTTTCATGGCACCGAAGAGATGATAGTCTGAAGGCGCTAAATCTGGTGAGTTTCGAGGTAGTGAAGCAGTGGCTCAAAGAACATTCAACAGAATTTTACAGGGCAGGGATACATGTTCTCATTTGAAGGTGGAACATTGCTATTGAGAGAAACAGTGACTATGTTGAGAAGTATGGATGTGATCCACAAAGGACCATTTTTATTTTGATATATGATACATGTTCCTGTGTTGGTAATTATACCTGTCCTAAACAAAATGGCATTACTTTTTGACTCACCTTTGTACATATATAATGTGTGTGTGTGCATGCATGCATGTGTCAGAGAGATGGGCTTCTTCAGTTTCTGTCTACCAGTTTTGCTCACAAGGTCTCAGTTAATTCATAACATTAATATATAGGACATTAACCAACAACATCTGCTCTGTTGGACTGAACCTATAACCAGTTGCTTCCAAAGCAAACCTCTTAAACTACAGAGCCATACCTGCAACTCTATAAAATCTACTGCTAAAAAAAGGGATTTAAAAAAAAAAAGCTTTAAAAATAGTAAAGCTTTATTACATCTCTCTCTATATATAAAGGTGAAGTTGTATGTGTATGGCAGGTTTGGTAGCCTTCAACTAACACTATCTCCTCCGAGACCCTGCAGGGCAAGTTGACCAAAATTTAGAGTATGATAGAAGAAGGCTTGCTTTTCCTTCTGTAGAAGAAAAAATTTAAATCAGACCATGTTAACACCAAAAATTATTTACATCAAAAAGGTGCTTTTTTTTCTATGAAAATCCCTATTTTTTACGATTTTTTGACTGCTGTGTCTCCATTTTTCGGTGTATTTCAACCAGAAAAATGTTCACTTAAAGAGAATAACAAGCTACATAATGCAATATTTTTACTTTTCAAAAATTCCAATTCTAAAGGGTCGAAACAAACCCGAGCAACGCCGGGCGATACTGCTAGTTATTAATAAAAGTGGGTGGAGGAAAAACCTTACACGTATTATATGTAGCATTAATTTCAATTATGATTTTGGTGAAGAAAAAGTGTATGTTATCTATTGAGTATTACGGTACTTAAAAGTTATGATCCATAACCACAAAATTTTTGATATTTTCATTATTTTCTTAACTCTATAATGCCTGTTGTTAATAATTCTTAATGCTTCAAATATTACGCTCTTATGGGAAGGAAACAACAAAATTGAAAGCTTGGCTGAGTTCTAAGGATTCTGGATTCTTTATGTTTAAACAACGTTTATTGCATGAAAGCAATTATAATAGCAGGCGCTGTTGTTGTTACAGAATTATTAACATTTCAATAGTTCATGTGTATGTGTGTGAGTGATTTATTTCAAACATACGCTCTACCGTTAAATTAGCTGAAAATGGCTGATAAATATTCTTTTTCCTTGCATATTGGTAATTTTGGCTTTCTCTGATCATCTCATAGAATTCATTTGAAGGAACTCAAGTTATTGTCAATTATTGAGAATAGATGCTTAAAAAGGATTAAAACATAGAATGGTCCCCAAATTATGGAATATTCACATTGTTTCGTTTTTGTTTTCTTTGGAAATTAATCAAAGAAAGAGAGAGAGAGGGAGGAGTAATGCTCAAGACCTTTGCCAGTAGTTTTTCCTCCCAGAATGGTAAGAGAGGTGTGTATGAGGCTCAGATATCTTTGGTGGGGAGGAAAACAAAGTTGTTGGTCAGTTTTATAAAATGTTAACCAACTGGTCATCTTTAGGGAAAAAATATCTCGAGAAAACAAAGGAAAATTTGGAGGGTTGCTGTTGGTCTATTTATTAATCAACAGATTGTCTTTAGGTGGGGAAAAAAATCACTTGAGGAGAAAGGAAAATTCAGAGGGTTGCTGTTCAAAGAAGGAGAGGAAGTGTGAAAATAAACTTAGTGTGGGGACCTAGGAAGGGAAATACGGTAATGGTAGTGGTGAGTTGGGCCCTCAACTCCTGGTGGAATTGGATAGAATTCATTGAGGCAGGTTTCCTATGGCTGACTGCTCATCCTGTCACCCAACCCTCCCCTGTTTCTAAGCCCAGAAATGATGTTTTCCTCGTGGTTGGACACGTTTTCACAGAAAACTCGAAACAAATGACACGATTCGTGTGATGGTGACTGACACTTGTTTATGACTATCACACAATATTAAAACAGAGACACAAATACATGTACATACATATATATATATATATATATATATTTTTTTTTTTTTACTTGTTTCAGTCATTTGACTGCGGCCATGCTGGAGCACCGCCTTTAGTCAAGCAAATCGACCCCGGGACTTATTCTTTTTGTAAGCCCAGTACTTATTCTATCGGTCTCTTTTTGCCGAACCGCTAAGTGACGGGGACGTAAACACACCAGCATCGGTAGTCAAGCAATGCTAGGGGGACAAACACAGACACACAAACACACACACATACATATATATATATATATATATATACATATGTACGACAGGCTTCTTTCAGTTTCCGTCTACCAAATCCACTCACAAGGCATTGGTCGGCCCGGGGCTATAGCAGAAGACACTTGCCCAAGATGCCACGCAGTGGGACTGAACCCGGAACCATGTGGTTGGTTAGCAAGCTACTTACCACACAGCCACTCCTGCGCCTGCATATATATATATGAATAGATGAGTGTATTTTTACCTTGTTAACAATTAACACGGAAAAAATAAATAAATAGTTACCAGGGTAGCAAAAATCTCACAAGTAAAGATGTTGTAACTCCTTGTTTATAAAGGTAGAAAAAAAGGCAAGGAATTCTGTCTTCTCTGTAATTCTGAGCTATTTTTCATTATCTTTTCTAAAAATACTCTAGTAAACACTGTTATAGAGCGAGCATACGGATGTAAACTTTGGTAAAAACATACATTTAGTGCATATAAGTAGTCTCTATCATTATATATAATTTAAACTTTAATTTCCTTTATATTTAACATTCACTATTGGTATCCCTACTCTTTCTATTAGCTACTTATGACGTTATATCATATAACGTTTTTTTAAACAATATTAATAGCGTTCTGTCTATCGCTATACAAATCCATCATTTTTTGCTAAAATGTCTTATTGACGAGTTTCGCTTTTTTCACTTTCCTGAGGAGAAGATTGCATTGTTTATACAAATTTATTCTTTTGAATAGTATCAGTGGAATTTTCGAAACATGTGTCGAAAGTAAAAATATTTGATTACACCTGCGTTAAACTCCATTTATTTATTCATATATATATATATATATATATATATATGTATGTGTGTATGTGTGTGTGTATTTATATGTATTTATTGTTTATATATATATTTGTTTTTAAAAACATGTAAATAAGACTAAAATTAACAAAACCTTATGCAGAAGTATTAAAACCTCATTTTTTTAATATAAAAATTACTAAATTGGTCAAAAATAATTCTGAAACATATATATATATATATATATATATATATATATATATATATATATATTATATATATATATATATATATATGTAATTATATTAATCAAAAGGACACACTAATGTGTCTGTCTGCTGGAAAAGAGATTTAAAACCCTCATTTAGACCACCAGAAAAACTAACACTGAAAATATGAGAATCTGTATATATATATTTGTATAGATATTCACTTCTGAATATTTTGCTCCTGATAAACATATTAAAAGGATGATTGAATTTTTCACCAAGTCTGTAAAAGAAAAGATATATATAAAAACACAAAAGAAGAATAAAAAAAACTAAACCTTTCTTTTCTATTAACTTTTACAGCAAGATAAACAGATGACCCCTGAACAGTATATGTGCAATATAGAACCACTTCCAGTATATGCCAAAGTTATTGGACATCTTCCTGTGGAATCAAAGGCCGTTCTTACTTTTTCAAATGAAACCTTAACGTCAGTCGCAATGACAAAGTCAACATCACACATCGTGGTTTTAGCAGGAACTTCTAATGGACATTTGAAAAAGGTAAGTTAAGAACAAGCAGCTTCTTCCTTTCCTTCTTTCTTTCTATCTTTTTTTCTCTCTCTCTCTTTCTTTCTTTGTATTGTTATTTCTTTCTATCTATCTTCTTTTTCTTTTTCTTTTATTATTCTCTGTTTGAATTTAAGCTCAAATTGTTGCTGTTGCTATTGTTGTCATTTGGTCCTCAAGCCAGCTATGTAATTAATATGCAATTAAGATCTCTTCTGAAAGACAATCCAGCTAAGTCCACTCCATCTGTTTCATCATCATCGTTTAACGTCCGCTTTCCATGCTAGCATGGGTTGGACGATTTTGACTGAGGACTGGCGAACCAGATTGCTGCACCAGGCTCCAGTCTTGATTTGGCAGAGTTTCTACAGTTTGATGCCCTTCCTAATGCCAATCACTCCAAGAGTGTAGTGCAAATGGTATATCTAATTTATCTCTTGGTTTTAAAATAAAGCATGAGATTTGAGGAAGATTGGCTGCTTCTTTCTTTCTATCTTTTTTTCTCTCTCTCTTTCTTTCTTTGTATTGTTATTTCTTTCTATATATCTTCTTTTTCTTTTTCTTTTATTATTCTCTGTTTGAATTTAAGCTCAAATTGTTGCTGTTGCTATTGTTGTCATTTGGTCCTCAAGCCAGCTATGTAATTAATATGCAATTAAGATCTCTTCTGAAAGACAATCCAGCTAAGTCCACTCCATCTGTTTCATCATCATCGTTTAACGTCCGCTTTCCATGCTAGCATGGGTTGGACGATTTTGACTGAGGACTGGCGAACCAGATTGCTGCACCAGGCTCCAGTCTTGATTTGGCAGAGTTTCTACAGTTTGATGCCCTTCCTAATGCCAACCACTCCGAGAGTGTAGTGCAAATGGTATATCTAATTTATCTCTTGGTTTTAAAATAAAGCATGAGATTTGAGGAAGATTGGCTGCTATATCTAGCACCTCAAGCAACTATGCAGGCATCTTCTTTGTTGGTCATAAGTTATTGTTGTACTTTCCATTAAGGTGGTGAGTTGACAAAATCATTGGAGTATTGGAAAATTGTTTTGCAGTATTTGTCCCAGAACTTTATATTCTGAGTTCAAATCCTGCCAGAGTCAACCTAGTCTTTCATCTTTTCAGGGACCATAAAATAAACTACCAGCCAAATTCTGGGGATGATGTAAGACTATGCTCCTTTCCCTAAAACTGTTGGCCCCTTGTGCCAAAATGTGAAAGAATTATTGCAGTTACTGTTGTTGTTGTTGTTGTTGTTTGGACCCAAGTCAGTTATATGATTGAGTTCTATGATGAAAGACATTCCTGCTGAGACCATTCCATCTTTTTCTTGTCTGTTGGTAACTTCTCAAAGGTGGTGAGCTGGTGGAAACATTAGCATGCAGGGCGAAATGCTTAATGGTATTTCGTCTGTCTTTACGTTCTGAGTTCAAATTCCGCAGAGGTTGACTTTGCCTTTCATCCTTTCGGGGTCGATAAATTAAGTATCAGTAGCATACTGGAGTTGATCTAATCAACTGGCCCCCTCCCCCAAAATTTCATGCTTTGTGCCTAGAGTAGAAAAGAATATTTATAGATCTTAGGGTGACAAACTGGCAGATATGTTAGCACTGCGGGCGAAATACTTAGCTGTATTTCATCTGCCATTACGTTCTGAGTTCAAATTCTGTTGAGGTCGACTTTGCCTTTCATCCTTTCGGGGTCGATAAATTAAGTACCAGTTATGCACTGGGGTCGACGTAATCAACTGGCTTCCTCCCAAAAAATTTTGGGCCTTGTGCCTAGAGTAGAAAAGAATATTTATTTATAGATCTAAGGGTGACGAGCTGGCAGAAACATTAGCATGCCGGGCGAAATGCTTAGCTTGTATTTCGTCTGTCTTTATGTTCTGAGTTCAAATTTCCGCCAAGGTTGACTTTGCCTTTCATCCTTTCAGGGTTGATAAATTAAGTAACAGTTGCATACTGAGGTGGGGGCGGTCGATCTAATTGACTGCCCCCCTCCCCCCAAAATTTCAGGCTTTGTGCCTAGAGTAGAAACGAATATTTATAGATCCTGTTCCTTTCCAGCTGTTTCAATATTGCTGAAATGAATTAAATTCTGGTAATTAAAACATTTTTGGGAGCAAAATCTCGTCAGAGGAGTGAAAAAGGTAAAAAATACATATCATCAGGTTATTAACACGTTATTCTTCCAAAACATCTCAACAGCTGTAAGGAAACATGTTGAGTTTTTGCAGTTAATGAATTATATTAATGCTATTGCTCCATTTTCTGGATTTTAATTTGAATATTTCTAAACAAAGTTTTATATTTGAACCTATTACTTTAGGAATATTACAATTCACAACAAAATAACAGGTAACTAGCCAGTAATTCATTAGATATTTCTATCCCTTAAGGTAGTTATTTTAACCCCTATTTAAACTGATATATATATATGTGTATGTGTGTGTGCGTGTGTGTGTGTATGTTTGTATGCCTGCATTTACCCCCAGTACCACCAACACCATCACTTGACAACAAATGTTGGCATGTTTACATCCCTGTAACTTAGTGGTTCGGCAAAAAGAGACCGATAGGATAAGTACTAGGCTTACAAAGAATAAGTCCTGGGGTCGATTTGTTCAACTAAAGGCGGTGCTCCAGCATGGCTGCAGTCAGATCACTGAAACAAAAGAATAAATATTGGCGGTAGGAAGGGCATCCAGTTGTAGAAACTCTGCCAGATCAGATTGGAGCTTATTGCAGCCATCTGGTTCCCCAGTCTTCAGTCAAATCGTCCAACCCATGCTAGCATGGAAGGCTGATGTTAAACGATGATGATGATGATATATATATATATATATATATATATATATATATATATACATATATTCATATGCACTCATATATGCATATAAATTTGTATATATATATATATATATATATATATACTTACTCATACATATGTATATGAATATAGAAGTGGCTGTGTGGTAAGTAGCTTGCCTACCAACCACATGGTATAAAATCTAATCCATCCCTCTTTTATAAGATGGGAGTATGAGGCTCGAGAAAGATTAAGCTGCTATTTCTTGTAGGACAACCAATCTTGTGGCACAGTGGAATTGAACTTGGAACCACATGATTATTAAAGCAAACTTCTTAGCCACACAGCCATATTTAATTCATGAAAATATTTATTTTATCAAAATAAAATTTCAAACCAAACTAAATCAAAAAAAAAAAATATATATATATATATATATATAAAACAGCTCCAACTCAAAATCCAATTAATTACAAGAATATTTTAAACCATGTGGCATCACCATGTGGTTTTAAATATCTACATAACTAACTTTTAGAATGCAATGAAAATTTCCTATATTTTGGCTGCCCCACCCAAACTATCCCTGCCAGCCTTTTTTTTCTCATTTTCAATATTAAAATGGGTGTCACTTTTGTATTTGAGTTTGTCATATGTTCACACATTATCTCTCTCTCTCTCTCTCTCTCTCTCTCTCTCTCTCTTTCAGTCAGTCTGGTGGTCCTTTTCTTTTCTTTGTCTTTGTCTCCACCCTTTATGTACCTATCCATATATATCATATATCTACCCATCTGGGGACTATTTTTTTTATTGTTTTGTCTTGTTGTTTGTGCTTGACTCCAGCTCATTGTAATCCTTTTTTTTCTTCTCATCCTTCTCCATCTGTCTATCCATGTATGTATGTATGTATGTATGTATGTATGTATGTATGTATGTATGTATGTATGTATGTATGTATGTATGCATGTACGTATGTATGTAAGTATGTAAGTATGTATGTACGTATGTATCTATCTATCTTCTAACTATCTACTGATCTATCAGTCTGTCCAGTCATTTATCTATCTATCTA
>NC_043012.1:57206977-57219477 GCF_006345805.1 Octopus sinensis | reverse complement strand
GGTATTTCGTTTGTCTTTACGTTCTGAGTTCAAATTCCGCCAAGGTCGACTTTACCTTTCATCCTTTCGGGGTCAATAAATTAAGTACCAGTTACGTTTTGGGGTCGATTTAATCGACTGGGCCTCCTCCCAAAAGATTTCAGGCCTTGAGCCTAGAGTAGAAAAGAATCATCGGCACACCAAAGAAAATGCTTAGCAGCCTTTCACCCATCTTTACATTCAGGGTTCAAATTCTGCCGAGGTCAGCTTTGCCTTTCATCGAGTGAGGGTCGATGAAATAAGTACCAGTTGAGTGCTGGGGGTCAATGTAATCAACAAGACCCCCGCCTTCCACAAAATTTCAAGCTTTGTGCTCATAGTAGATTGTTCTAATACTTGAGTTGTGGCTGTTTTTGCTGTTGTTGTTCTTTAGATTGTCCTTGATAAAACAGATTTAAAATCAGCGACTTTCCATCTACGACCCACTTGTCTTTGTTATTCAGACATAGTGTTAGGAAGGGTATCCAGCTGTAGAAACCATACCAAAGCAGACCTGGAGCCCAGGCAGGTCAAACCGTCCAACCCTTGCTAGCATGGAAAACGGACATTAAATGATGATGATGATGATGTATCTAAAACGCTACAATATGATACATTTCCTTTATATATATATTCGTAAAGATAGTAGAGTGTGATTTGAAGGGTATTTGGCTGCTATTTCTAGTAAGTGGTGTTATCACACAGAGGCATCATCATTGGCTTGTTTAACACTGCAGCTTGTAAGGTGATTCAAGCACTGCATTTACAGACGGTAGACTGCAATTATGAAGTCCTAAGCTCAATATGGCTATGTGGTTTCGAATTCACTTTGTAACCGGGTGTCGCCTGGGGCAGGCCGCCCGACTCTTCTCTCGCCCCCACTGCATCTCCTACCCTCCCCCAACCACATCACTCTGGCTGTCATCGCTTGCTGTTAATGAGCTTTTTACCATCGTAAAAATGAAACATGATGTATTCCAAGGTACATTTGACCCTACGAAAAGGACCCGTTAGATATAGTAACCCAATGTCCTTCAAACAACATCCTACTATCGTCAAAAAGGGACATATTAGATTATGTAGTCTAAGGTACTCTAAGCCTATTCAGGTACCGGTAATTTACTTGTGTCTATTCAGGTACCTGTAATTTACTTGTGTCTATTCAGGTGCCTGTGATTTACTAGCGTCTATTCTGCCCTGTCCGCTTCCTTATAAATACGTAGTCGTGTAGACAGAACCCACAAGGGACAGAAATGTTAATGAGTTGCATATATTAAAATATTTAGATTTATCTCTCTTAGTTTGTTAGGCAATCGAGTTATCTCCCTTAATACCTTTTTTTTTTCTCTCTCTCTCTCTCTCCTTTTATATCTTTTTTATGGGTTTTTCTCTTGGTTCAGATATCGCTTTGGGTATAATATTTTTTTGCCTTTTATTCTTCCTTGGGGACTAAATTAATTGACTAGAACCGTTCAACTAACATTTATGGCTGTGTGCCACAGTTACAAAAATCAATAATTTGGAAACAAAATTGAAATTTTGAGGTTTATTTTATTTTTTTATCCTTATTTAAAAAAAAAAAACTGTTATCACAATACGTTTTTTCCTCTTTTTCGGTGTTATTGTGATTAAAAATTATAAACATCAGATTAAACAAAATTTTCACAATACAACACACACACACATATATATATAACTTTTTTCAGTCATTGAATTGCGGCCATGCTAAGGCATTGCCTTGGAACGTTTGGGCTAATATCCCGCTCCTGCCACCTGAGCCTTCTAAAATCTGGCATTTATTTTATCGGTCTTTATGCCAAACTCCTTGCTTTTGAGATGTAAGCGAACCAACGCCGGTTGTTAAGCGATGGAAGAGGGTGAAAACAAAGACGAAATATATATACAACAAGCTTCCATTTCAATTTCCATCTACCAAATTCACTCACAAGGCATTGGTCTACCCGGGGCTTTAATAGAAGACACTAGTTTACTAACGTGGAAATCACAATTTTAAGGAATCGATTTCTTAAAGGTCGTTGGGTTTACCTTGAGTTATGTCCCTTAGGAGCGATTTCCCTCCCTTTTAGACATTTGCTCCTTGTCAGCAAAATACCACGAGGAAATATGCAATGGTTTAATCCTTTTGCATTCGGTTTACTCCGTCAAATGTAAAGCTAATTGATTCACATTGTTATGAATTAATTATGCATTATCTTATAGCTTCGAGATTTTAAAGACGAGATTGTTTATTTTTAGAATAACCTTGTAGGGTAGGTGTAAGAAGCCATATGTGGCCAATTTGAACACAAATACAGGTAGAATATGGCCCAGTGTATATGCTAAAGCACGGGTGAGGACACTTATTAGTGCAGCGGGCAAAAGTTTACAAAGGAAAAGGTCTGCGGGTGGATCACAAGTTCTAACACTTATATCTGTGTAAATCTTCTATATATCTATGTATGTGGAGATACAATGGCCCAGTGGTTAGGGCAACGGACTCGCGGTCAAAGGATTGGGCTTTCGGTTCCCAGACCGGGCGTGGTGTGTATTTATTGAGCAAAAACACCTAAAAGCTCCACGAGGCTCCGGCAGTGGGGTGGTGACCCCTGTTGTACTCTTTCGCCCCAACTTTCTCTCACTCTTTCTTCCTGTTTCTTGAATAATGCTGCAATGGACTGGAGTCCTGTCCAGCTGGGCGGAACACATACCCCATAGAAACCAGGAACCGGGCCCATGAGCCTGGCTAGGCTTGAAAAGGGTGCATAAATAAATATCTTTGCATAATTTGATAGGCATTAACAAAGATAAGTTTAATACATTAAATTAACGCCACTACTGAATTTAGGATGTTTATTTTACTAATGAGGTATTCATTTTTTTTTCAGCTAGAGGGTAGTTGGGTCTCAAGGGAGTGGTACAAACCTATAATATGTGTTTTATAGTGAAAACAAAATTTCCATTCAAATGGTAATTACTGGACGAGTTTCTGTTTGAGTCTAACCGTTTTAAGTCATAGTAGCAAAGTGGCCTATGTCGCCAATAGGCATACGAATATGGTATAAATTTTATGATTGAAAAATATATTATATTTTGTACATACGAGTATATCAGCCTGCAGGCGCAATAAAATGTGCTTGTGGGCGTAATTGCACCCGCAGGTGGGGGTTTCTCCACTCCTGTACTAAAGGGTTAAAACTGCATGAGGAAATAGGTTTCACATTATTGGTGCAGACATGAATGTGGTGGTTAAGAAGTTAACTTAGCAATCGTGTGGTTTCAGGTTCAGTCCCACTGCTTGGCCAAGTGCCTTTTGCTTACTACAGTCTTGAACCAAGTAATACTTTGTAAATAAATTTATCATACGAAAATAGTACAAACTCTTTTGTATATGTGTGTTTGTGCTTGTGTGTGTGTGTGTGTGTTTGTGTGTGCTTGTGTGTGTTTGTGTGCACATATGTAAAAAAAGGTAAAGTTAAAGATACTTCTTGAGCCATGCCAATTCATAAGGCCTGGTTGCAATGGCTTGTATGTTCCCCACCTGGTTGGAATGCTTGTCCGTAGCAGAATTACTCTCATTTCTGCCAGCTGAGTGGACTGGAACAATGTGAAAGGAAGTGTTTTACTCAAGAGCACAACGCATCACCCAATCAGGAATCGAAACTACAATCTTACAATCATGGGTCCAACACCCTAACCACTAAGCTACACACTTCCACCGTGTTTGCCCATGAGTATGTTTGTGAATGTTAAAGATCGCTGATCCATGGACAGTGATGTAAACACGCATCACTGTTCATAACTGAGCTACAGACGATATTATTTGATATGTTTTTTGTCTGGTAGCTCTGTTCATTTTGAGATGAGTAGAATAAGAACTTTCTTCCTTCGAAAACAGGTAATAGTTAGCAACAGGAAGGATGTCTGGCTTTTAAAAAGAATGCCTTGATAGTTTATGTTGTTGTCTAATTAACTTATGCATGCATGGAAGAACAGATTCAAAATGAATATTACTATAAAGTTTTCTGGACAAAATGCTTCTGTTACACAGAGCGAAGCCCATTGTGTAGGTTTCTGGTTGTGTCATCTTGTCTTAACAGCACATGATGGTTGTAAAATGGTTTTTACTGTTATACAGGCATTGTCATTCATTTCTAGAATTCTGCAAAAGCATGTCTGGCCATGGAGAAATATTACCTTGCTTTGAAACAGGTGAGAGTTGGTGACAAGAAGGGTATCAGGCCATAGAAAAATCTTCATCAGTAATCTCCATCCAAACCATCCAAGCATGGAAAAATAGACATTAAAATCATCAAAATTATGATGATGATAAATATAATGTGTATATATGTATGTATGTATAGTCAATTCAAAGGACTCAGAACTAAAATCAGAGAAAAAAAAAAGAAAAGAAAAACAGGATGTACACAAGCAATATATTAATTTGATGCTCTGTGAAAGGAGAGAGTTGTTAATGTTTTGAGCATAGCTCTTCATTAGAAAGAGGAAAGTCCAAAAAGAAAGAAGATAAAATAAGGAATAATTGCCAACAATCCAGGTGCGGTTGTACATACATATATATATATATATATATTTGTGTTGTAAGAAGCTTGCTTCCCGACCACATGGTTCTGGGTTCAGTCCCACTGCATGGCACCTTGGGCAAGTGTCTTTTACTTTAGCCTTGGGCAGACCAAAGTTTTCTGATTGGATTTGGTAGATAGAAACTGAAAGAAGCTCATCATATACACACACACACATATATGTTATGTATATTTGCATGTATGTATGAATGTATGCATACGTATATATTGCTGTCCCCCACCATCGCTTGACAACCGGTGTTGGTGTGTTTACATCCTCCTAATGTAGCACTTCAGCAAAAAAATGACCAATAGAATAAGTAGTACAACTAAAATCCTTCGAGGTGGTGCCCCAGCATGGCCACAGTCAAATGACTGAGAGAGGTAGAAGATAAAAGACATGTATATAAAGCCATTCACCTCATAATGTGCAAGTACACAGCTTTTGTTGAAGTATAATGTTTATCTAATGATATGTGCAATATGGAAAACCTGGTAATCAACAACTGTTATTAATGCGCAGAAACAATTGTTGTGATTAAAGCTTATTCATTCCATCCCCTTGCATTATACATTTTGTGTGTGTGTGTGTGTGTGTCTGTGTTTATGTTTGTGTTTGTGGTGTTTATGTGTGTGTATATATACATATATACATTATATATGCCTGTATGTATGTATGTATGTATGTATATTTATGCACATATATATGTACATGTATGTGTATTTATGAATATATGTATGTTTGTACATATATGAATATATATATATGTATGTACATGTATGTGAATTTAAGCATATATGTATATACATCTGTATGTATGTGCATACACATATATGTATATATTTTTTTTTTCTAGTTTCAGCTCAGAGCTGCGGCCATGCTGATGCACCGCTGTTATATATATATATATATATATATATATATCATCATCATCATCATCATCATATGTGTATATGTTTTCAAGTTTTGAGTTTTTTGAATACTATAGTAATTGCATAGGCTGAATTGTATAGAATTTTAATTTAAAATTTAGTCATACTTGACTGAAGTCAACTAGCTGTTTGGCGGAAAATATTTAAAAACAAATTATCTAAAGGAAATTTATAATTTGGAAACAATCAGTAAATTAGGTTAATGATATGCAAAAAAAAAATATAATTTGTTAGTATGATAAATGGCATTTGATATAAATAATAAATTAAGGGCAATAGGGGAAACTACGCAGACTTTACGTCTAAATTTCTGAAATGATTTATTGTTTTAAGAATTAATAAGAATTAAAATTTTGCTAATGATACAGTATTCAAACTCTTATCTGCATTTAGTTATATATTTGTGTGTGTGTGTCTGTGTATCAGTGTATGTATGTATATATGTATATATATACATATGTGTGTGTGTGTGTATCCGCATATGTGTTTGTGTTGTGTGCACATTTATGATTGTTCTTCAGATTTCCCATTAGAGAATTTGTTAGATGGGAGTCTAACAAGGTGTTGCACAGTGGGAGTGAACCTGAAGCAACCAGAATAATGTAACTATGAAATAAATTTCTTGACCACACAGCCACATGTGTGTGTGTATATATATGTGTGTGTGTGTACGTATATGTATATATGTCTATGTGTGTGTGTGTATATATATATATGTGTGTGAGTGTGTGTGTGTGTGTGTGGAGGCGCGTGGTTTAGTGGTTAGGGTGTTGAACTCCTGATCGTAAGGTTGTGGTTTCAATTCCTAGACCGGGCAAAGCATTGTGTTCTTGAGCAAAGCACTTCCTTTTCACGTTGTTCCGGTCCACTCAGCTGGCAAAAATGAGTAATCCTGCGACAGACTAGTGTCCCGTCCAGGCGGGGAATTTCTATGCCTCTGAAATCAGGAAACCATCCCTTATGAGCCTGGCATGGCTCAAGAAAGAAAATTTATTTATGTATATATATATATATATATATATATACACTTTATTTAAAAGCAGCAGAAATTCAACAAAACC
This sequence comes from Octopus sinensis, assembly GCF_006345805.1. Taxonomy (NCBI): domain Eukaryota; kingdom Metazoa; phylum Mollusca; class Cephalopoda; order Octopoda; family Octopodidae; genus Octopus; species Octopus sinensis. Next base: position 57,212,885 of record NC_043012.1, on the reverse strand, counting down.
TGTTACTCGGAGTTTCACGTTCCTGTTCGTCGGACAGTTTTGTTAAAATAGAACCGATATGACAATTCTATCAAGACATTTATGCATTTACTCCGGTATATATATAAATTAAATTAGAGATAAAACCACTATTAGGCAAATCAAACAGTGAAAAACATAAACCAAAACATAAAAATAAAAATAATTAATATAATATGCAAAATATATAAAATATAAAATTTAAAAATTCAAATTATTTAAATTTAAAATTAAAATTATATATAAAACCAGAAATCAGTCTAACAATAGTTCATTCAATTTTTCTCAACCAATCTGGCAGATTGAATAAACTTAGCAATAATGAACCTATATTGGCTACTGGAAATAACTGTAATTCAAATCTACTACGAAAAAGAAGTATGGAATGACCATCATTTATGCCTTACAGTTTACTACATTTAATAAATAGTTAATTAATTGTCATGGCGTAGAATCTCAATGTTTCTAATTGTTATAATGCAGAATTCTTATATGCATTTTTATTCTTTCGTTATCCACTCATGTCGCCAAGATTTGAATACAAAAATAGCTTTTCTTAGATTATATTTCTTCATAACGTTCTTTTTATATGCGTTGGTGTAGTGGAAGTATTTGCGTAGTTCACTTTGAATTCAACTAATTTTGGATCACCTTGAAAACATTGTGTTAACATGTATTTTGGGGATTTATTAATTTCAATGACATTTTCTATATGTTGACACAACAAAAGCAACTGTCAGCTTTGGAAGGAGAATTCTACAATTAAAGATGTGATCTTCTCTGATGATGATGATGATATATACATATATACTCTTTTCTTTTACTCTTTTACTTGTTTCAGTCATTTGACTGTGGCCATGCTGGAGTACAGCCTTTAGTTGAGCAAATCGACCCCAGGACTTATTCTTTGTAAGACTAGTACTTATTCTATCAGTCTCTTTTGCTGAGCCGCTAAGTTACGGGGACATAAACACACCAGCATCAGTTGTCAAGCGATGTTGGGGGGACAAATACAGACACACAATCATATACACACACACATATATATATACTTATATATGACGGGCTTCTTTCAGTTTCCAAATTCACTCACAAGGCTTTGGTCGGCCCGAGGCTATAGTAGAAGACACTTGCCCAAGGTGCCACGCAGTGAGACTGAACCTGGAACCATGTGGTTTGTAAGCAAGCTGCTTACCACACAGCCACTCCTACACCTAGGCTTACAATCATGAGGTAGTGAGTTCAATTATCAAACTGGGATCTGTGTTGTGTTCTTGAGCAAGACACTTCTGTTGTTCCAATTTGCTCAGCTGCAGAAGTGAGTTACGCTGTCACTGGTGCCAAGCTGTATCACCCTTCGCCTTTCTCATGGATAACATTGCCGGCATGGAGAGAGGGAGGCTGGTATGCTTGGGTGACTGTTGGTCTTCCATAAACAACCTTTCCTGGACTTGTGACTCGGAGGGAACTTTCTAGATTTAATTCCATGGTCATTCATGACCGAACAGGGTCATTACTTTTTTTATACACACACACACACACGCACACACACACACACGTGACATTTCAAAACAGTTCAAACTTTTGTTCCAACCCAATATATGAGTTGCTAAGTTCAAACTTTGCCTGGGAAACTATGTCTAAGAAGGGATATTATAAGAGTTTGTGATAATTGACAATGAAGTGTTTAACACAGGAATCATCAAAGATTAGATTTTGTAGTCCAGAAAATTTAAATTATTATGAACAAGCCAAAGCTACTTGTTGCAATATCTCCTAGCAATGGGATTTTTTTTTTTATTGATGATGTTTTTTTTCCTCTGTTTTGAGTTTTTCTTTTTCTTCTCTTTTCTTTGTTTCTTTGGTATGAAATTTTAATGGCATAAATCTAAGATGTTTTCATAATATGAACAAAAAGTATAAAAAATAAATAATAAATTAAAAAATTTCAAAAATCCAACAGGAAATTTTATAAATCTATAATTGAAATTCAAGCTATAAAAAAAAATTTTCAATTCAAAAATAATAGCAACAACAACAATAATAATAATAAAGATAACAATAATAATAACAATAAACATAATTGTTAAATTTTAATTGATGAGAAAAATTGCCAGATGATGAGGAGGGTGGTGGTGCTGGTGGTAGCAGTGATGGTGGTGAGGGGGCTGTTGTAGTAACGTTGATGACAACAACAACAACAAAGACGTAAACTAGAAAAAGCATTTTCCAATCTGCTGCTAAGACCCAGTTTTTTAAAATTCCGTAGTACTTACAGGTTGTGTCAGTTGATAAGAGAAATATATATTATCTTAAATTCAGAAAATAATAGTCATCAGAATCCATGTAGAAGAAAAAAAACAAAATTGCTTTTAGCTTTCTTTTTGAAGTCTGAGATTGTGGGAGATTTCTTGATTAGCTTATGGTAACAAGCTTTGTGTTTCAGAACCATAATATTCTAGCTAGACACATTTTTTTGCATGGTTGTTGCTGACTGGCATTAATTAAAAATTTTTCTAACTAATTATTGGGAGGGGCAGGAGTGGCTGTGTGGTAAGCAGCTTGCTTACCAAACACATGGTTCCGGGTTCAGTCCCACTACGTGGCACCTTGGGCAAGTGTCTTTTGAGTGGATTTGGTAGATGGAAACTGAAAGAAGCCCGTCACATATATGTATATATATATATGTGTGTGTGTATGTTGTGTATCTGTGTTTGGCCCCCCCAACATCGCTTGACAACCGATGCTGGTGTGTTTACGTCCTCGTAACTTAGCAGTCTGGCAAAAGAGACCGATAGAATAAGTACTAGGCTTACAAAGAATAAGTCCTGGGGTCAATTTGATTCAACTAAAGGCAGTGCTCCAGCATGGCTGCAGTCAAATGACTGAAACGAGTAAAAGTAAAAGAAAAGGGGATATTTTCTGGGGAAGTGGGAAGGCTTTCTGTGTTTTAGTCTGAAGAGAAACAGCAGTGTCTGTCACCCCTTTTCACAAGGGGAATGACTTTAAATTGTCTCTTCTTATGGGATCCTGGTTCAGGAGTCTCTGGGTTTTAAGGAGTATGGAACCACCTCTTAGCCACTATTTTGCTCCCAGATCTATTCTGTCAAGGGGTCAATGTATTTGACTAAAGGCAATGCTCCAGCATGGCCACAGCCAACATGACTGAGACAAATAAAAGAATAAAAAATATTAGGGATTATCTTTGTCCTGGGGTCGATGTGTTCAACTAAAGGTGGTGCTCCAGCATGGCCTACAGTCAACGAGATTGAGGCAAATAAAAGAATAAAAAAATATTAGGGATTATCTTTTCATGCATGTGAAGACAGGACTTGGTGCACTCTGCACAAAATGAATCCCACATGGTTTAACAGAAGGGAAGACAACTGCAGCATTGCATGGTGACGTGCAGAGAGCAAGATGAAGAAAGCAAAACATCTCGGTCATCCACTGCATCCATCTCCATCCCTATTTTGTCATTACCTGGTCTTGTCACTGGATTTCTCATAGATGAGAAATCGAGGTCGACAGTGTAAAACTCTTCACATTAACCCTTTAAGCATTCAGATTATTCTGTCAAATGTAATGCTTATTTATTTGCATTGTTTTGAATTAAGCGTGCATTATCTCATAACTTTGGGAATTTGATGGTGTGATTGTTTATTTTTAGAATGACATTGTAAGCTAGGTTAGAGAGGCCAGATCTGGCCCGTTTGAATATACAACTGGATAACTGGTAGAATATTTGGGCTGGGTATTGCTAGCTTAAAGAATTGAGACAAAGTCACCATGAAAGTCCTGAATCGTTCTTAAGCATAATTAGATGTCCCTCTTCACTTCAACAGACAAACTTGATTTGCGACTGGTAGACAAAAGGATGTTTGATGATATCTTCAGAGCAGAGACTTATTGCCTGAATGATTACATGAAGGAAAATACTCAGAGTAACAATCGACAACTGAGTGATCCCCGCAGCTTCTTGTGAATAAATGAATGTAAAACACATCCAGCACACTCTGTTAAGTAGTTGGCATTAAAAAGGGTATCCAACTGCAGAATCCATGCTACAACTGACAATTGGAGTCCTGACAGCTCCCAGTTGGCCAGTTTCATGTTAAACTGTCCAACCGATACCAGCATGGAAAACATGTTAAATGATGATGATGTTATATGTATTGAGTACCCTTTTTTCCGCCGCTTCTTCCTCCAAATCTATATTTATTGAAGTATATTTTTTATTGATATTTAGCAGAAGCAACAGAGTGATTCAAAGGCTGTGAGTTTCATGCGGTAACACTTATCAAAATAGTTTGATAAATGCTAATGTATGAAACTTGTTTGCTAAGTGCTAACACGAAAATCTTGGCCTTTTATTGGCCCCTTAAAGTATGAGAAGCAAAGTTGACCTTGGCAGAATTTGAAGAAATGCCACAATACATTTTGTCTGGCATACCAACGATTCTGCCAGTTTGCCACTTTGCTTCTGCTAAATATTAATAAAAATATGCTTTGAATTCTAATTTTTTTGCTTGCATCACCAAACCTATTTATCTATATATATCCTACCAAGAATTCACAATGACCTCGAACCTACAAGAGTAAACAAGAGAGACAGAAACAAGGAAAAATGCCACTTGTATTTGAACACTATGCAAATATTCTTTTAAAAAAACTTTTCTTTTAATTTTTCCGAAATTTAATTGTTTTCCATTCTTACAGTTGGAAAAGTCTCAATGACTGAAACCGGTACTGAAATGTTTTTTACAAAATTATTTTAGCATTTTCTATCTTGACTTTTTTTTTCCATATATATATATATAAAATATATATATATATATATATATATATATATATATATATATATATGGACGCCTGACGGACTGGTCGGTCAAGGTGATATATATATATAAACAATAACAATAATAATAACTACACTCATGGAGTGGTTGGCGTTAGGAAGGGCATCCAGCTGTAGAAACACTGCCAGATCAGACTTGAGCCTGGTGCAGCCTTCTGGCTTCCCAGACCCCAGTTGAACCGTCCAACCCATGCTAGCATGGAAAGCGGACGTTAAACGATGATGATGATGATGATGATGATTCTATTGTGTCTGGGGAGAGTCATTTTCTTTTTGTGCCTTATTATTTAACACACTCACCGATAAAATTTCCACTTTTTTCTTGTTTTTATTGTCCTAAAATTTTCGTTGCATCTTGCAACCTTTTGAATAGTTTTGAACTATTGAAAAGGTTGCAAAACTATTGAGAAAGTTGCAAGATGCAGCGAAAATTTTAGGACAATAAAAATAAGAAAAAAGTGGAATTTTATCAGTGAGTGTGTTAAATAATAAGGCACAAAAAGAAAATGACTCTCCCCAGACACAATAGAATATGCTTCAACACACGAACTCATATAAAGAATCTTGCAAACCAAATCCCAAAACGAACTATCTTTATATATAAAAGTAAGGTTGTGTGTCTGTCTCCTACGATTTAGATTCGTAACTGCTCCCACATTTTGCGGTGCAGTTTAACCAAAACCGGGTATCTTATAGTCGTGATTCATATCGAGCCCTTCTGGGTATTAGCGCGCGTCTACGATGAGTCTACGATTTAAAAAAAAATTTACCATCATTTTTTCCATTTTAATGCATTATTTCGCTATTATATAAGGGAAGTAACTCTCTAAAAATGTCTACGATGAATCAACGATTTAAAAAAAAATTTACCATAATTTTTTTTTCCATTTTTAATGCATTTTTTTGCTATTTTTTGGCTATAACTCTCTAAAAATGCTTATATAGTTATTTCCCTTACAAACCCGAGCAACGCCGGGCGATACTGCTAGTATATTTATATTTATATATATTTATTTCTTAAATTTCAGATTG
>NC_043012.1:57194477-57201977 GCF_006345805.1 Octopus sinensis | reverse complement strand
CAGACACAGTAGCCTTGGGTAGTTTTTCTACCTGGGCAGCTCTTGTCAACCATGCTACCCATGCATGCACATTAAACGATGATTGTGTATAGAAGAATATACTAATCAATGAAATTCTTAGTTTGGTTTTCATGTTTGTTATTTACAATTTTTACAATAAACTAGTACTTTCATGCATTACACAGTCGTCAGGTTTATGTAGTGACAGTTGTGTTCCACAATTGACAACTGTGTTTCTATATATATGTGTGTGCGTGTGTGTGTGTGTCTCCTTACCTTGACATTGCATGAGGGTTGTGAATGAGTGTCACACTAACACAAGCAGTGTTTTTCCCTTCCAATCTTCCGGGAAAACATGTCTGGCCATGGAGTAATACTAGCATTACTTGGAAAACAAGTTCGGGTCAGTGAAAAGAAAAGCATTCATTTGGCTGTACAAAATCTCTCTCGGCAATTTCCGCCCGACTCATGCAAGCATGGGAAACTACATTAAAACAATGATGATGATGATGATAATGATGAATCTGGTAGATTATATTTTGTTTATTGTTTGCCAGTCGTTTTATTTCTTTGACATTTCCCTGGCCATGTTTTTATTGCCATACAGCATTAAAAACAATCTATTTATTACCAATAATACACTCAGATATTCCATAAATATCTTTGTCTTCTTCTTACCACAAATTCCCCCTCGACAGTTAGATTATCTCCAACACAATAAATTAGCTTGGCTAGAAAGGTTTACGTTTTAGTTTTGTTTATTGTTTTTGTATGTGTGTGTGTGTTGTTTTCTTTTATTTCATTTACTTTTATTTATTTCGGTTGGATGGGTAAGAGGAGTTGGCAGGAGGCGACAAAATCATACAGAAATCTCTTTTACTGTAATTCTTCGAATGTAAGAAGACATAGAAACCATACATCTTACAGCATCATCATCATCCATCAAATGAATGGGTTACATGATGCTTCATCAGTCATCGTGCATGATAGAAACCACTTTCGTGGTTTAATATGTTTGCTATGCAACCATGTAGTATCAGGTTCAATCCCCCTACGTGACTTCTTGGGCAGGTGCCTTCTGCTTTAGCTCTGGGCTGACCAGTGCCTTGTGAAGGAATTTCCTCAACAAAAACTGTGTGGAAATCTGTCACACATGTATGTGTATGTATGTGTGCATGCACATGTGTATGTGTGTGTGTGTTGTGATAGTTCTACACGAATGTCACCATAATGCAGGCAGTGTCCTTTGATTCCAGTATTATGCGAAAACGTAGGGCAGCAAGCTTGAAAGTTACCCTTCAAGGCACAAGTCCAGGTCCGGGCAAGGTTGTTTATGGAAGACCAACAGTCGCCCATGTACACCAGCCTCTCCACACCACCAATGTTATTCAAGGGAAAGGCAAAGGCCGATGCAGCTTAGCACCAGTGACATCACAATTCATTTCTACAGATGAGTGAACTAGAGCAACGTGATATAAAGTGTCTTGCTCAAGAACACAACACACAGCCCGGTCCTAGAATCAAACTCACTATTTCATGATTGCGAGCTTGTTGTCCTAACCACTGGGCCATGCACCTTCAGGTAGCAATATATTAGGGGCTCTATCATTACCTTGCTTGGAAGCTGGAGCATATTGGCAGCAGGAAAGCCATCTGGCTGTAGAATATCTGCCTCAACAAATTCCGCCTGACCCATGCAAGCATTGAAAATTACACATTAAATGGTGATCATAATTGTGATCATGAGATCTATATATTTATATATTCAGAAATAAGATACTTTGATAACTATCAGAGATCAAACTAATCGAGACATGGCATAAATATATAAATACCGTAATCTATACCATTCTAAAGCTGAAATTAATGGTCTTAGTAATTATCATTACAATAATAACAGAGACGAAATAGCCACGATTGATATCTAGAAAGGAAGTAAGATAAGAGCTGATGAGAATTCAACATTGTATCGTTTGAAGCAATGCGTTGACAAAATCAGTATGATCAGTGTAGTATTTGGTTCTTTCCTTCTCTGTCCTGAGTTCAAATCCCAAGAGATGTCTTAGTTTGCTACTTTTTTTTTTTTTAGTTTTTCCTCTTTTTTTTTTCTTTTTCGTCATTATCATCATCATCATCATCATCGTTTAGTATCCACTCTCCACAGGTGCCATTTAAGGGGCATGTTTATTCTCTATTTTTTTTTTATATTTCTCATCACAGTTTATTGAATGAGTACCAGTTATGCGCGGGGTTAGGGGCAAAGATTCAAATGTGTTATAACCCCTTTCAATGACAAGGGGTTTTGTGAAAACAGTAATCATCATCGTCATCATCATCATCATCATTGTCAGCTGGCAGAACTGTTGGCACACTGGACAAAATGCCTAGTGGTATCTCGCACATCTTTACATTCTGAGTTCAAATTCCACCAAGGTTGACTTTACCTTTTATCCTTTCTGGGTCAATAAAATAAATATCAGTTGATCACTGGGGTAGGCATAGTTAATTTGATTCTAACATTTATCCCCACTGGACAATAACCCTGCCCCCCCCCCCGAAACAATTACCCCTGAGGGCAATAAATGATGATTTAAAACTTCTTAATATATTGGAGAGGGGGTAATGAACCAAGGAGGGGTAATTGTCGTTGGGAGTAGTTGTCATTGGGGGAAGAATTGTCCTATTGGGTGCTAATTGTCGTGAGATGAGTCGATTTATCCCATCTGCCAGACTTGCTGGTTTTGTGCCAAAATTTGAAACCAGCCAGCCCAAAGGTTGAGGTGGGCTGCACCTGCTTACCTCAGTTGCTATGACATTGTGGTAGATCCAGCCACCCCAATTAACGGGGACAAAACCCAGATTTAAAACACTAGATGATGATGATGATGATTTCAAAGGGCTGGTCGCGTCACATTCTGTGTCATGCTGAATCTTCCTGAAAACTATGTTAACCCTTCTGATAGCAAACCAGGTGAAACCACCTCTGGCTCTGTAGTACAAATGTCTTGTTTTCAAAAGTTCTGAATAAAAATCTTCCACCAAACATTAATCACGATTTATGTTCCTAACGCTAGCTTAATGATAACTGAGTTATTTTACTAAATTCTTTGTTATTTAAAATTAATTGAAAGAAACACAGAGCATCTCAAAATAAATATTGTAACAAAAGGGTTAAGGGTGTGTGTGTCTGTGGAGTACTCAACCTCTTGGACATTAATTTCACAAGCAGGTTGTTCCATTGATTGGATCAACTGGAACCCTCGTAGAGTACCAATTTACTTCTTAACGACTTTTTATTCACATTGCTTTGAATTAGTTATGCATTATCAAATAGCTTTGAAATTTCAATAAGGTGATTTTTTTTATTTTCAGGATGACATTGTAGGATAGGTGTCAAAGGCCAGAACTGGCCAGTTTGAACTTAGAACGGGTAGAATAGTAGGGCCTGATATGGCCAGTTTAAATGCTAATAGTGGGGTAGAAAGGGCTCCTTAGCCGTAGTGAAGGCAATCTATCTAGGGAGATAACCTTAGAATAAATCACTCGGTCCGTAGCTTAGAAATACTGGGTTGATGTCCAGCGGGAACAGCTTTGTTTCATGGAGGAGGAAAGATCTTCTTTAGTACTTGGTTGTACAATGCTTTCCAATGTGTGTAGTAGTGGCGCGTGCACACATTATTAGCCATTTGAAAAGACTATGGAATTTACAATTAACTACACCAGGGTTCCTCTTCCCCAGGGAACCAGACCTAATGGTATACCTGCGGATATAGGTCCAGCCCCTGCTTTGCCAGGTCCTGTCTCTGATCACGTTCTCCAGGGATACAGGCATCCAGCAACAGGACCTCCGTAATGCCATGATGGATCGTGAAGTCTGGCGTAGCATGGTAAATTCCATTGTCTCGACCACGGTCGAACAATGATGATGATGATGCTAATGGTCTAATTTATTTTGTTTTTCTTTTTGTATTGTGAATGCTTTTAATGTCAAATATTTCATCTCACTTTTATATATTGTGTTTTTTCCAGGTACACAAAGTTAAAATACAAGATTGTGAATCCAGAAAAAGTTGTCAGAAATGTTTGGCAGATGAAGACCCATTTTGTGGCTGGTGTTTTTTGGAAGACAGGTAAATATTCCTTTGTCATTAGACCCTAAAACAATTAAACCATTATTACATTTTTATCTCTGTTTTACAAGTACTTCCATCGTCTCGGTCATTTGTTCCTCAAAACTTTCTAACTTTCAGGTAACCCTCATTCTTTCAATGTTGTAGATCCTCAACCTGTAAGGGCTGCTTTCACTCCAGTAACTTCTTTCCTCAAACATCCATCTTATAGAACTCACTTCCTGTTTTCAGCTGCTTAGAATCCAAGCATCTCATTTTTCTGCTAATTCTCATCCTTTCAATGTTATTGCTGTCCCACTTTTGTAAGAAGAACTTTTATTCCAGTACCTTCTTTCTTCAAACATCTATCTTAGAAAGCTTCCTTCCTTTGTTTATTTTTCCAAATAAATCATGGCAGTGAGGTCATTCAATTCTAGGGTTCCATGAAAAACATGTCTGGCCATGGGGCAATATAAAAGGTAATAGGTAAGGGTAAAGACCCCCTTCAGTCATGAATGACCATAGGGTTGCACCTTGAAAGTTACCCTTCGAGGCACAAGTCCAGGTCCGGGCAAGGTTGTTTATGGAAGACCAACAGTCACCCATGTACACCAGCCTCTCCATGTCACCAATGTTATTCAAGGGAAAGGCAAAGGCTGATACAGCTTGGCACCAGTGACATCACAATTCATTTCTGCCAATGAGTGAACTGGAGCAATGTGAAATAACTCTTTTCTAACTCTTCTGAATCTTGCGTCCGTCATTTTATGATCTTCAGGGCAGCTTTTCCTTGGAATTTTTATAACTCTTCTAATTTTCCTTTTTGCTCTTCTTTAGTAACTCCCAACATAACTAAGTGGTCCCTTGAAGCCTATTCTTACTTCTGGTTGCTTGTTGCTTTGTCGTGGGGGTAATTGTCAATCCATAAACACAAGCATGGCTGTGTGGTTAAGAAGCCTGCTTTGCAACCACTTACTTCTGAGATCAGTCGCTCTGCACAGCACATTGAGCAAGTGTGTTCTACTATAACACCAGGCCACGTTGTGAGTAAATTTGGTGGAGAGAAACTGTGTGAAAGCTCATCATATATATTTTCATTTTTTCTCATTGTTTACATATTTCACTCGTTTTTGTCCTGTAATTACTGTCCACGTCTTGTATGTATCTCTTGTGTGTATGTTATTTGCACTGTTGGTGATGTCCTGTAACCAACTATGCATGTATATATATATGTATATATATTATATTATTTATTTATATATATACACACAAACACATCTCACATCTATTTTCTCTCCTCCACCTCACTCTCTATTTTGTAGGTTATCTAAATTAACTATTACTTAACCATCCTCTCACATCGTCTCCAATGAAGGGATATAATAAATATCCTGGAAACAGCTGTAAGACCTTCTATCTATAAATGTTCTAAAATCTACACAGCTTTGATTTTATATCTCATTATGAAAAAATAATTTATTATATACATACATATACGCATGTATATACAGACATATATATACATACACACATACACATATACAGATATAGATAGATAGATAGATAGATAGATAGATAGATAGATAGATAGATAGATAGATGCATATATATGTGTGCATATATACACACAAACACATGTACATAAGACAGTAGGGATCATAATTTTTGTATGACTTAATAGAGTTTTCACTATTTAGTTACATATTAAGAGTGATTGTAATTTACTTACTGAATTTATTTATCAATACAGTTATACATAGGGTAAATGTGTTTGAAAGTTATGGTTTATTTGGTTTGTTTGTTCTCAAAACAACACTTATTTTAGTGCTGTTGACACCACCGGATCGAATGGTACTGCCCAGGTGTCAAAACCATAATGATTTCCATGTGGCAGCTGATGATGGACATATGTTGGATTGTTGATATGGCTGTGGAATAGTATTATAACACATCCTTTTGATATATACATATATATATATATATATATATATATATATATATATATATGCATATGTATGTATGCATACACACACACATAAATGTGCCCAAAGTACACGGTTGGGAGTGAAGCTTCTCAACCATATTATGTGATAATCATATTGCATATCAGGGTTCATTGTCTTGCAAGCTGCATAGCAACCTCTCAAGTGCTGGTACCTCATAAAAGGTACCCAGTACACATTGTAAAGTGGTTGGCTTTAGGAAAGACATCCAGCCGTACAAAGCATGTAAAACCTTCCAACCAAGGCCAACATGAAACATAAACGTTTGATGATGTTGATGTTGACAACAATGACGCTGTCATCATTTGATAATGATGTTGCGACTCCATGTCCTTATTGTCTGATAATTCTGTAATTCTATACACTCACTGTTTGATAATTTTATAGTTTAATGCTTTCGCAGTTTGATAAATTTATTGTTTCATATTTCCGGTATTTTATTTAATTTCTGTTGTTTTGTTCTTGTCAAACTCCACCTCTTCATCATCATCATCATCATCATTTTCATAACCTTTACCTTCATCTGCATCATCATCTTCATCATTATCATCATCATTTTCATCATCTTCACCATCTTTATCAGCATCATCATCATCTTCGTCATCTGCAGCAGCAGCATCTTCAGCTTCTTTGTCTTCAACTTCATCATAATCATCTTTATCCTCTTTATCATCATCATCATCATCATCATCATCATCATTTTCCTCATCATCTTCCTCATCATCATCATTGTATGATCATCATGATCATCAACATCAGCTTTGTCTTCATCATTATTTTAACATCCATCTTTTGATGCTTGCATGAGTCAGAAGGAATTTGTTGATAAAATATTTTCTACAGCTGGATGTCCTTCCTGTTGCCAATCCTCACTTTGTCTCCAAGCTATGTAATATTTCCTCATGTCTAAGGCAGTGAGCTAGCAGAAACATTAGCACACTGGGCAAAATGCTTTGCAGTATTTCATCTGCCGCTACGTTCTGAGTTCAAATTCCGCCGAGGTCAACTTTGCCTTTCATCCTTTCGGGGTCGATTAAATAAGTACCAGTTACACACTGGGGTCAACTTAATCCATTTGTCTGTCCTTTTTTGTCCCCTCTGTGTGTAGCCCCTTGTGGGCAGTAAAGAAATAGGTATTTCATCTGTCTTTATGTTCTGAGTTCAAATTCTGCTGAGGTTGACTTTGCCTTTCATCCTTTCGGGATTGATAAATTAAGTACCAGTTGCATGCTAGGGTCGATCTAATCAACTGGCCTCCTTCTCTAAAATTTCAGGCCTTGTGCCTAGAGTAAAAAAGAATATTTCTTTGTGTTTTTTATGATACAGTGGAGACGAGTGGTATTGGTTGTATGATATGATGTCAAGATGAAGAGGTACAAAATGATGGA
>NC_043012.1:57186977-57189477 GCF_006345805.1 Octopus sinensis | reverse complement strand
ATGAGCCTTTAGTCACTGCTGCCCCTAGGACTGCCCTGGCCTGAAGTAGTAGTAACTATCAAGGGTTTCAGTTATGGACCAGATAACAGATGACCTTGTGGCTAAGGTATTAAAGGACTCAGGTGAAAAAAGGCTCAAATCCTACAAAGGCGGCATGTGACTTAGTGGTTAGAGGTGTTGGACTGATGATCGTAAGATTGAGGTTTCAATTCCTGGACTGGGTGACATGTTGTGTTGTTGAACAAAACACTTCATTTCCCGTTGCTCCAGTCTGCTCGGTTGGTAAAAATGTGTCATCCTGTGAAGGACCCTAGTCCCATCCAATTGGAGAATATATGCGCCATGGAAACCAGGAAACTGGCCCTTATGAGTTTTCATGGCTTGAGAAGGTAACTTTTTTTTTTGTACTTTAAGGTGAGCTTTACCTTTCACCCTGACAGAAGCCATAAAAATAAAGTACCAGTTATGTACTGGAGTTGATGTGATTTGTTTTTTGAGGTTTTTGTTTTCATTTTCTTACTTTATCTATACTTTGTGGGTGGTGGTAGGTTCACTTTCTTATTTGATATATTTTGGGTTTTAATGTTTTTTTTTACATTTTTTAATTGTTTTTTTTGCAGTTAATTTTGGAAATGAGTACACAGTTACCAAATGAAAGCACATACCACTGTGTATTCATACAATTAAATACCACAACCCCGGCAAGTATACACAGAAGATATGTGCATTGTGAAACCCCAAATATTATTAAAGGAGGTTACACTTTAGGAGAAACTTGTAAGTATTATTCCTTTACGCTATTCTTTAATCCTTTATTATTCAGGTTATTCTGTCAAGTGTAATGTTTGATTATTTATATTGTTTTGAATTAAAGGCAGCCAGCTGGCAGAAACGTTAGCACACAGGGCGAAATGCTTTGTGGTATTTCATCTGCCGTTACGTTGTGAGTTCAGATTCCGCCGAGGTCGATTAAATGAGTACCAGTTACGCACTGGGGTTGATAATCGACTTAATCCATTTGTCTGTCCTTGTTTGTCCTCTCTCTGTTTAGCCCCTTGTGGGTAGTAAAGAAATAGGCATTTCGTCTGCTGCTACGTTCTGAGTTCAAATTCCGCCAAGGTTGACTTTGCCTTTCATCCTTTCGAGGTCGATTAAATAAGTACCAGTTACGCACTGGGGTCGATATAATCGACTTAATCCATTTGTCTGTCCTTGTTTGTCCTCTCTGTGTTTAGCCCCTTGTGGGTAGTAAAGAAATATATATTGTTTTGAATTAATCTAGCATTATCTTATAGCTTTGAGATTTCGATGATGAGATTGCTCAGTTTCAGAATTATATTGTAAGGTTGAGGTGAGAGGCTAGACACAGCCAGTTTCAACATAAAATAGGTTAAATATATTGGCCAGATTTGACCGGTGTGAATGCTAAAGGGTTAATTCTCCACCACCATCGCAATATATTTTTATGTCCTTGGTAAGACATAAAACTCCTACCAGTTGTGATGCTTCAGTCTGGGAGCTAAAGAGTTTTAAGAGAGTAAATAGTTACCCCTTAGTAAATAGTTCCTCTTAGTAAACAGTCCTCTTCAGTAGATATTCCTCCTTAGTAAATAGTCCCCCAGTGAGCCCTTAGTCACTGCTGCCCCTAGGACTGCCCTGGCCTGAAGTAGTAGTAACCATCAAGGGTTTCAGTTATGGATCAGATAACAGATGGCCTTGTGGCTAAGGTATTAAAGGGCTCAGAAGCAGGCTGGTCTTTAGATGTGCATTACACAGGCCCATCAATGTGTGAGCATACCCTGATGTCTTGTGAAGCAGTACCCCTGCTCAAAGGTTAAATTAGGATCCCCCCCCCCCGTACCTCATGGGTATGCTCAAAAGAGCAGGAGACAGACAGAGTAAGCTGTAAATAAATTGACTGGCCAAAGGCATCAGGAAAGCACAGTGGCTTCTTTCCCAAGAACAATCATGAATCTTTAAACTTTGGCACTGAAGTCTACAATCAAATCAATGATGCATGAAGAGAGAAAGAGAGAGAAATGTAACAGTTTTTTTTTTTTTGTTGTTGTTTTGTTTTGTTTTCCCTTTTTGCTATATGTAAACTTATATATTCAAATGTATATTAATTACTAATGAATTATTTGTAATTTTCAGCTTCATTAACAGTTACTCTGGCACTACACTCTAGTGAAACCGCTAAAATGTTTGTACGGAAGAACTTCACTTTCTATGACTGTAGTGCTTTTAAATGGTAAGTACGGTTAATTCTTTCATTATTCATTCATTAGTTAGTTGGTTAATTGGTGCTGTCAACACCTTTTGTTGCTGTCTTTTTTTTTTTTTTTTTTTTCATATTCTGGCATTAAAAATAGAAAACAAATTTGTTTGGAAATCACAGACAACCTAACTGCAATTATGCGAAGGCCTGGTAGGAATTAAAAGATTCTATTGAATTCTAAGAATGTGGCTGGATAAACAAACCCATTCACTTAATTATCTT
>NC_043012.1:57144477-57184477 GCF_006345805.1 Octopus sinensis | reverse complement strand
CGCTTATTCTAAGGCGGTGAGCTGGCAGAAACATTAGCCCACCAGTCAAAATGCTTAGCGGTATTTCGTCTATCTTTATGTTCTAAGTTCAAATTCCGCCGAGGTCGACTCTGCCTTTCATCCTTTCGAGGTAGATAAATTAAATACCAGTTGTGTACTGGGGTTGATCTAATCGACTGGGCCCCTCCCAAAAAATTTCGTGTCTTGTGCCTAGAGAAGAAAAGAAATGTTAGCATGCCGGGCAAAATGCTTAGCTGTATTTCATCTGTCTTTATGTTCTGAGTTCAAATTCCACCAAGGTTGACTTTGCCTTTCATCCTTTCAGGGTCGATAAATTAAATACCAGTTCTGTACTGGGGTTGATCTAATCGACTGGACCCCTCCCAGAAATTTTGGGCCTTGTTCCTAGAGTAAAAAAGAATATATAGCTTATTCTGGTGTGTGAAGACATGTGGCTTAGTGGTTAGGGTACTCGGCTCATAGTTACAAGGTCATGAGTTCAGTTCCTGTAATGCTTATTCATTCACCTTATTTTCACTTAATCATGCATTATCTCAGAGCTTCAAGATTGCGATGATGTGATTAGAATAGCATTGTAGAATAGGTGTGAGAGGCCAGATCTGGCCAGTTTGGACATGAACCAGGTACAATATTTGAGCTGGATATGGCTGGTTCAAGAGCTACAGGATTAATAGTTCATGTTTCATAACATATCTAATCACTAATTTAACAGGCTAAACCATGCTGAAGATTTCTAAAAAGAACAAAATGGTGCTATACATGATTACCACCAACTAGAAATTGTGAGAACTTCATAAAAGATTTAAAAAGAAATTTTATATGAAAACTCTATGCATTTTCTTCCTCATATTCCTAATTTCAAATTCTCATTTCTGATTCTGCTTTGTATTGTGAGGGGATAGTTATCTCCCTTGTATTAACAGCTACAACAAAAGGGCACCAAGTGATTATATATTTTTAATTTTTTAATTTTTTCTTTTAATTTTTCAGAGCAGTGAATTTCCAAAATCTGCCCAAAATTGCCCACGGGTAGATCAACCCAAGAAAACTTTGTTCCACGAAGGTTTACCAGCTAATTTTACAATTCATGGTCACAACTTACCACAAAGAGTTAGTATACTATTTAATTTCATTATCATCATTTAATGTCTCCTTACCATGCTGGCATGGGTTGGACGGTTTGACTGGCATACATCGAAGCCAACAGTTGAATTACTAACCAGTTGGTTATAATATGCTAATATCAAAATATTTTACACGGTCACTATTTGTACCTTTTATGGTTTTGTAATATCACCAAGTATTAGGACATGAAACAAAAAAAGAAGGGCGGTGAGCTGGCAGAATCATTAGCATGCCGAGTGAAATGCTTAGCAGTATACTGTCTACCATTACATTCTGAGTTCAAATTCCGCCAAGGTCGACTTTGCCTTTCATCCTTTCGGGGTCAATAAATTAAGTACCAGTTACGCACTGGGGTTGATTTAATTGACTTAATACCTATGTCTGTCCTTGTTTGTCCCCTCTATGTTTAGCCCCTTGTGGGTAATAAAGAAATAGGTATTTCGTCTGCCGTTACATTCTGAGTTCAAATGCCACCGAGGTCGACTTTGCCTTTCATTCTTTCAGGGTCGATTAAATAAGTACCAGTTACGCACTGTGGTTAATGTAATCAACTTAATCCCTTGTTTGTCCACTCTATGTGTAGCCCCCTGTGAGCAATAAAAAAAAAAGGTTTGACTGGAACTGGTTAGCCGAAGAGCTGCACCAGGTTCCAGTTTGGTCTTGGCTTGGTTTCTATGGCTGGAAGCTCTTCCTAACGCCAACCACTCCAAGAGTGTAATGGGTGCTTTTATTGTGCCACTGGCGTGGGTGCCAGTTATGTGACACCAGCATTAGCCACAACAAGGATTTCACTTGGCTTGATGAGTCTTCTGAAGCACAGCATATCGCCAAAGGTCGCAGGAGTGGCTGTGTGGTAGTAGCTTGCTAACCAACCACATGGTTCCAGGTTCAGTCCCACTGCGTGGCATCTTGGGCAAGTGTCTTCTACTATAGCCCCGGGCCGACCAATGCCTTGTGAGTGGATTTGGTAGACGGAAACTGAAAGAAGCCTGTCGTATATATGTATATATATATATATGTGTGTGTTTGTCACCCTAGCATTGCTTGACAACCGATGCTGGTGTGTTTACGTCCCCGTCACTTAGCAGTTCGGCAAAAGAGACCGATAGAATAAGTACTGGGCTTACAAAGAATAAGTCCCAAGGTCGATTTGCTCAACTAAAGGCGGTGCACCAGCATGGCCGCAGTCAAATGACTGAAACGAGTAAAAGAGTATCCCTTGTCATTGCCTGCATGATCAAGAGGTAATGAGCTGGCAGAATCATTAGCGCATTGCATAAAACATTTAATGGCATTTCTTCCAACACATCATGTTCCATATTCAAATACCACTTCTAGAAGAAGTATCCTTCTAGAATTCTTCTGCAAAGCAATGAGCAAAATTGCAAGCATGCTACACAAAAAGCTTAGAGGCATTTAGTTTGTCTTTGCATTCTAGGTTCCAATTCTACTGTGGTCGATTTTGCCTTTCATCCTTTCAGAGGTCAATAAAATAGAATGCCAGGCAAGTATGGGGGCTGATGTAATCAACTTACCCCCTCCCTACAAATTTCAGGCCTTGTACCTGTTGTAGAATGGATTATTATTATTATTATTATTATTATTATTATTATTATTATTGATGTTATCTTTTTTTTTCTTCTTTCAAATTTGCTTCCATTTCTTGCCGAGTGTCTTCCCGACTCCTAGGGCAAAGAAACTCATAGTATACATTGGTCAGCCATTAAACTAAACTCACTAGTTCGTTCATTTTTTTTTTTTTTTGATAGAAATAAAGTTAAATTAAAATACATGGGTAGTAATAGTTCTCACATCGACAATGCTCTTCTCAATACGTGTGATGTACCAGTTATTATTATTATTATTATTATTATTATTATTATTATTATGTTATTATTATTATTATCATCATCATCATCATCATCATTATTATATTATTATTATTATTATTTCTTCTTCTTCACAGCCTAACAGGTATTACTGCCTGTTTAAATATGGTGACACTAAACATAAGAACAAGGCAATTTCTGTGAACTATCGACAGATTTCCTGTACTGTGCCAAAGGTAAGCAACACTGATTACATTAATTAATTAAATTCCATCCATAACTGGAAATTGTAACGTCTAACATACCTTCAGGTACACAGACTGGAAAAAAAAACATTTTTTTTTTTCAGTTTTAATAAAAAAATTTTCATGAACCATAAAGCAGCAATTTATTCATTGCTATAACTAATGTACCTGTAAAATATGTTCATCATTATCACCATAATCATCATCATCATTATCACCATGTGTCTAGGAAACACACACACACACATTATCTAGATGTCTCCTTGTTTTTTAGGTAGATACACTATTGTTGCATGTTATAAGCAGTAAATAGAAATGTAAGAATCTTGAAGGACATCCTCTCGTAATATACAGCCTCCAAAATATTCTAGGTGGAGATGCAATGGCCCAGTGGTTAGGGCAGTGGACTCGCGGTCGGAGGATCGCAGTTTCGATTCCCAGACCAGGCGTTGTGTATGTTTATTGAGCAAAAACACTTAAAAGCTCTACGAGGCTCCAGCAGTGGGTGGTGGTGACCCCTGTTGTACTCTTTCGTCCCAACTTTCTCTCACTCTCTCTTCCTGTTTCTTGAGTAACGCTGCGATGGACTGGCGTCCCGTCCAGCTGGGGGGAACACATACGCCACAGAAACCTGGAAACCAGGCCCATGAGCCTGGCTTGGCTTGAAATGGGCACATAGATATAATAAAAAAAAATATTCTAGCATAGATGAGGAGTAGGAAGGGGAGGAGGATGACGATGATTACCGCAACAATGACAATGTTGGTGATAGTTGTACTGTGAAAAGTGACCATAAATTTGAATGTAATCTAACAATGCATGTGCTTTTGGAATGGTTTACATGACTCTAACATGATACAATTTTTCTTTTGATTTATGAAAATTAGAAAAAAAATTTAAAAACTCCTTTTGATTCTTTATTTTGCAGGAGAAACTAAACAAAATAGATTCCAAAGCCATCTTCAACGTGTCCGTGTCTGTGATATGGGAAGAAAGAACAATTGAAAGTGAAAACGGTCCAGAACCGTTGAAGAGTAATAATATTTTGTTTACTTACATTTGTATATCATTCTTTTACATTGAAAATCATTTCAGTCAATTCTCTGGTATTTCCATGCATTGTCTGGTTACTCTGCTACCATTTACTACCAGTTCCAAGACTCAATACTGACATCTACCACTCTATTTACTCTCTTCTTGTTAGTGAGAATTCTAGTTCCAACTTCTACATCCTTTTCGGCAGTAAGTCCCTGTGTGTGGAGGCGCAATAGCCCAGTGGTTAGGGCAGCGGACTCGCGGTCATAGGATCGCGGTTTCGATTCCCAGACCGGGCGTTGTGAGTGTTTATTGAGCGAAAACACCTAAAAGCTCCACGAGGCTCCGGCAGGGGATGGTGGTGATCCCTGCTGTACACTTTCACCACAACTTTCTCTCACTCTTACTTCCTGTTTCTGTTGTACCTGTATTTCAAAGGACCGGCCTTGTCACTCTCTGTGTCACGCTGAATATCCCCGAGAACTACGTTAAGGGTACACGTGTCTGTGGAGTGCTCAGCCACTTACACGTTAATTTCACGAGCAGGCTGTTCCGTTGATTCGGATCAACCGGAACCCTCGTCATCGTAACAGACGGAGTGCTTCCAAGAAGTCCTTGTGTAAAAATCAGGCATTTGAACATATCTGGCATTAATGCATCTAGCTTAACCCCTTTGTTACTGTATTTATTTTGAGATGCTCTGTGTTTCTTTCAACTACTTTAAATATAACAAAGAATTTAGTAAAAAAAACTTAGTTATCTTTAAGGTAATGTTATGAACATAAATTGTGACTAAGGTTTGGTGGAAGATTTTAATACAAAACTTATGAAAGTAGGAGTAGGCGTAGGAGTGGCTGTGTGGTAAGTAGCTTGTTTACCGACCACATGGTTCTGGGTTCAGTCCCACTGCGTGGCACCTTGGGCAAGTGTCTTCTGCTATAGCCTCGGGCCGACCAAAGCCTTGTGAGTGGATTTGGTAGACGGAAACTGAAAGAAGCCCATCGTATATATGTGTATATATATATATATATATATATATGTGTGTGTGTGTGCATGTATGTTTGTGTGTCTGTATTTGTCCCCCTCGCATTGCTTGACAACCGATGCTGGTGTGTTTATGTCCCCATCACTTAGCGGTTCGGCAAAAGAGACCGATAAAATAAGTACTGGGCTTACAAAGAATAAGTCCCGGGGTCGAGTTGCTCGATTAAAGGCGGTGCTCCAGCATGGCCGCAGTCAAATGACTGAAACAAGTAAAAAGAGAGAGAGAGTAAGACATTTGTACTCAGAGCCAGAGCCGGCTTCAGCCAGGTTGGTAACGAAAGGGTTAAACTTTTTGCTTTCCCTGTTTACTCTACCAGCATATGCGATGTAGTCCTCATCATTGTTTTCCTCTATGTTCAGACACTTCCAATGTGTGTTGAACAATAAGCTTATTTTTCACTGAAAACTTTACACAATATATCTCTTGTGTCATTAAAGTTTATAGCCAAAAGTTTTCTTGGGAGTACATAATTACTGTATCATTCTTTTCTTTTGCCACTAGTTTTCTCAAAATATTTAATGGCATTTCTTCCAACACATCATGTTCCATATTCAAATACCACTTCTAGAAGAAGTATCCTTCTAGAATTCTTCTGCAAAGCATGAGCAAAATTGCAAGCATGCTACACAAAAAGCTTAGAGGCATTTAGTTTGTCTTTGCATTCTAGGTTCCAGTTCATACTGTGGTCGATTTCTTCACACATTTCGTTGTGCCAATCTTTACATTCTTTGTCAAAGATTTGCTCATAACTTCTGTAGTATGCTTTGAAGGTAACTCCATTGTCAGGTTCGTATTTGAACTCTGTTATGGAGTTCGTGACATAGTCTGGCGAGAACAGTTTTTCTGAATTTCCTGACAACTTCATTAATTGCAGCATTTGTTGTTGTAACAACATTTGTTGTTGTTTGTTCTTTCAGTTGTTATTGTTGCTGTTTTTTTTTTTTCAACTCGAGCAAACCCGACCAACAAAGTTTCTATAATTTTCACAATTATACATTTTTCATAAAATTAACACAACAAAACGTTGTAGGTTTGTTGACTTCTCGTGAGTTGTTAATTCCTCATAGAGTTTATCAATCCCTCATGAGTTATTTAAATCCTTGTCGAGTTTATAAATTTTTCAGGAGTTGTTTAAATCCTCATCACCACTGTTTTATCTTTACAAATGCTGGATTATTATAACGTCCACTTCAGTATACAGTATACTTAATAAAACCAGTAAAGACACAATCTCTGACCGCTTACTACACACTCCGGTACTTCACGTACTTCTCTTTACTTATAGTGACTAGGTTATTCCATTCATCACGTGGGAAGGGTGTACCATTATTACTTATTCCCTACAACAACATATATACACAACGGGCTTCCACACAGTTTCCATCTATCAAATTCATACGCAAAATATTGGTCAGCCTAAGGCCAAAACAGAGAACACTCTCCCAAGGTGCCCAAGCTCAAAACCCTGGGGTTGCAAGCCCCGTACTTCTTTACCATACATCCTGGTCTGTAATTACAACATTTTGTTTTTGTCATGTTTGTTTGTTTTCTGTTTTTGTTTTTCATTTTAATAACTTCTTTTCGTTTTCATTTTTTTGTTTTCTTTTTTGTAGTTGAGTTCTACAGGTGTGACCGGGTTGGAGCAGACTGTGGTCAGTGTTTGAGTACATATTGGAGATATCCTAGCATGAAGTGTGTTTGGTGCAGTACAGGCTGTGAGAACGAAGTTGAATGCAGTGGTAAAATAATGGACTCCTGCCCTGCTCCTAAGATAACATGTGTAAGCATTGCTGTTTTCCTTTCTAAACATCTTTCTGGATTTCATAGTATATTAAACATCATCATCATCATCATCGTTTAACGTCCGCTTTCCATGGTAGCATGGGTTGGACGGTTCAACTGGGATCTGGCAAGCCCGAAGGCTGCACCAGGCCAGTCAGATCTGGCAGTGTTTCTACAGCTGGATGCCCTTCCTAACGCCAACCACTCCGAGAGTGTAGTGGGTGATTTTATGTGCCACCAACACAGGTGCCAGACGAGACTGGCAGACGGCCACGCTCGGATGGTGTTTTCTTATGTGCCACCGACACAGGTGCCAGACGAGGCTGGCGAACGGCCACGCTCGGATGGTGTTTGTTACGTGCCCTCAGCACGGGGGCCAGTCGATGCGGTACTGGCTACGGTGACGTTCGGATGGTTTTCTTATGTGCCACCGGCACTGGTACCAGCCTTTTGGCTAAGATCAAAGTGTATATTAAACATATTCCCATCCGTAAAAAAAACATCTAAAAAAACCATTATCCTAAGCCTTATATGCAAAGTTGGGGCCTCTCACAGGCTAATCTTGTCCCTTGCTCTCACTACTACCTACCCTGCCCCTCGGATAACATGTGTAAGCAGTGCTGTTACTTTTCTAAACATTTTACTGGATTTGATTGTATATAAACACATTTTGCCCCACAAAAACAAACTGTCTAAAAAAAGATCACCCTAAGTCTTCATGCAAAAATGTATGTGCGTGTGTGTGTGTATGTATGTACATATAACTATGTGTGTGTGTATGTATATGGTTGCTTTGTTAGAAATTCTTCAAAAATATTTTATGAAGCCTTTCTTTGAACAAACTATTCTGTTCTTATTTTCTGACAAGTTCTCTTTAATGTTTATCCCACCTAGGTTTATCCTATGTCCAGTCCTGTAAGGGGAGGCACTAACGTAACAATTGAGGGCCAGAATCTTGGAATTCGTTTTGAAGATGTTAAGAATGTAACCTTAGATGGAAATGCATGTGAACCTATAAAGTCACAATACAAAGTATCAAAAAGGTAAAACAATTTTTCTTTTCCTCTAAAAGTTTGTCTTTGTAATAACAAATACTTTTTTCAAGAAAAATGATAACCAAGAAACTGTTTACCATTATTTTTTGTCTGCTGAAGATATAGGTAACACATTGCTTCTGAATCAGTGTTTTTCAACCATTTTTTTTCCTATAGACACCCTTGGTTCCCTCCAAACAATTCACTGTTTCAAAAATTACATTATGTGGCTGTGTGGTAAGTAGCTTGCTTACCAACCACATGGTTCTGGGTTCATTCCCACTGCATGGCACCTTGGGCAAGTGTCTTCTACTATAGCCTCAGGCCGACCAAAGCCTTGTGAGTGGATTTGGTAGGCGGAAACTGAAAGAAACCTGTCGTATATATGTATGTGTATATATATATATATATATATATGTGTGTGTGTGTATATATATATATATATATATATATATGTACATATATGTATGTATGTATGTGTGTGTATATGTTTGTGTGTCTGTGTTTGTCCCCTTAACATCGCTTGAGAATCGATGCTGGTGTGTTTACATCCCTGTAACTTAGCGGTTCGGCAAAAGAGACCGATAGACTAAGTACTAGGCTTCCAAAGAATAAGTCCTGGGGTCGATTTGCTCAACTAAAGGCAGTACTCCAGAATGGCCTCAGTCAAATGACTGAAACAAGTAAAAGAGAGAGAGTAATTAGTGACAGAAGCAGTAATAGTATGGCATAGCAATCTGTATATCTTACTTAACGTGGATATATTGTAAGAACACCACAATACTGAAATCTCTGTAAATTTTAATTTACGTTAATGTTAATATATATTTATTTATATCAGCATTATCATTAACAATTGAGTTATATTAACCTCCTAGAAGGTGGATTGGCACGATTGGCATAAAAGACAAAATTTCGTGTAATTTCGGTTTACCAAAAAACACAAAAAAAAATATGGGGAATAACAACATACTTAGATACACACACACACACACACACACACACACACACACACATGCACCTAATAGTATATATATGTCTTATATTTAAATCAGTAACAGTTTCATAATAACAATTTTTCATTTTTTTCTTTTTTCTCCAGTAGATATGGACAACCCATTGCTTCCATATGAATTAATTACGTATTTAAACTACTCAATTATATATATATCATCATCATCATCATCATCGTTTAACGTCCGTTCTCCATGCTAGCATGGGTTGGACGGTTCGACCGGGGATCTGGGAAGCCAGAAGGCTGCACCAGACTCCAGTCTTATCTGGCAATGTTTCTACAGCTGGATGCCCTTCCTAACGCCATATATATATATATATATATATATAATGTAGTGATATTTCAACATGTAGAAAAGTACTCAATTAGTAAAGATAATCTTATAATAAAAAACTCCAAATCTTGTAAATACAGCTCCGTAGTGTTTCCTGGTCGAATAACAATTTATTCCACCACTCTTTATATATACATATATACAATTACATACATACATATATGTATGTATGTATGTTTTTATATTATATATATATATATATATATATGTATGTGTGTGTGTGTGTGTGTGTGTGTGTGAAGGCTCATGGCTCAGTGGTTAGAGCATAGAGCTTATGATCGTGAGGTTGTGAGTTCGAATCCTGGACCGGGCTGTATGTTGTGCTCTTGAGCAAGACACTTTATTTCACGTTACTCCAGCTGTAGAAATGAGTTGTGACATCACTGGTGCCAAGCGGTATCAGCCTTTGCTTTTCGCTTGGATAACATCAGTGGTGTGGAGAAGGGAAGGCTGGTATGCATGGGCGACTGCTGGTCTTCCACAAACAATCTTGCCCTGACTTGTGCCTCGGAGGGTAACTTTCTGGGTGCAGTCCCTTGGTCATTCATGACCAAAGGGGTCTCCTCCTCTTCAATATATATATATATATATATATATATATACACATACACCCATATATATATATATATGTGTATATGTGTGTGTGTATTGGCCCTAAGTATCTTCAGGAACTGAGTAACACGCACATACCAGCTGGTATTGTCACTGCATCTTTCGCGTATCCAGGCAATCTCATTACATTCGTAGTTCATCTTGGCCTTGATAGGAAGGCCAAGATGAAATACGCTCATAACAAAATCACCCAGATATGCAAAAGATGCAGTGACAACACCAACCGTGACGGACAAACGGACACACACACACACATATGTATGTATGTGTGCTCGTACTCACACGCACTCATGTTTGTAAATATACTCTTTCACTTTATCCATTTTTCTCTAGAATTGTATGCAAAGCAGGCCACAGTTCCAGCTCCCAGGAGAGCCAAGGATATGTGAAGGTGAAGATCAATGACTCATGGACTTCATCTACGAAATATTTTTTCTATAAGGTTGGTAGATTGTTTTTGATTTCTCTTGAAAAACCTTCCCTTAAAAGCTGCTTCTGTTGTTGCCGTCTTCTTTTTCTTCTTCTTCTTCTTCTTCTTCTTCTTCTTCTTCTTCTTCTTCTTCTTCTTCTTCTTCTTCTTCTTCTCCTCCTCCTCTACTCCTCCTCCTCCTTTCTCCTCCTCCTTCTTCCAATCAGGACTCACACCATTAGCCACAAAGAATAATCTTAAATTCAAGCCTACTCTAAGCTACAAAGAGTACGTGTGACAACTTGAAGATCCAACCACCACACGCAATACACTGGCAGTTGCACGGTGGCTTTTAACGGGGGAAGAGCTGAACCATCCTGGGGTGCAGAGGATTTGCAATCTAGACTAGGGTCTGAAAGTTTACCACACCATAGTGGGTTACACCATGGTTCCTCTGCTTTGTGACAGAAGTAGGAAGAAAGAGTGTGAGAAAGTTGTGGTGAAATAGTACAGTGGGGTTCACCACCACCACCACCACCCCGCCGGAGCCTCGTGGAGCTTAGGTGTTTTTGCTCAATAAACACTCACAATGCCCGGTCTGGGAATTGAAACCGTGTTCTTACGACCGCAAGTCCGCTGCCCTAACCACTGGGCCATTGCGGCTCCACTCTGTTGTTGTAGTTGCTGATGTTGTTGTTGTTGTATGACCTCAGGTCATCACTGATCCAGTAGAGCTGTAACCTGCCTGCAATCAGCGTTGGATTGGCAGTACTAAAACAGTAGGTGCAGGAGTGGCTGTGTGGTAAGTAGCTTCCTAACCAACCACATGGTTGCGGGTTCAGTCCCACTGCATGGCATCTTGGGCAAGTGTCTTCTGCTATAGCCCCGGGCCGACCAATGCTTTGTGAGTGGATTTGGTAGACGGAAACTGAAAGAAGCCTGTCGTATATGTATATATATGTGTGTGTGTTCGTGTGTCTGTGTTTGTCCCCCTAGCATTGCTTGACAACCGATGTGTTTACGTCCCAGTCACCTAGCGGTTTGGCAAAAGAGACTGATAGAATAAGTGCTGGGCTTACAAAGAATAAGTCCTTGGGTCGATTTGCTCGACTAAAGGCGGTGCTCCAGCATGGCCGCAGTCAAATGACTGAAACAAGTAAAAAGAGAGTACCAAAATGTCTCCATACCCTGTTCACAAATGCAGGCTCACTTTTTTTTTTTTTTTTTTGTGAAGAGCCACAAAAGAGATAAATTACTAGTTTTCAATCAGGTCACAGGTCGAGTGAAACAAGAAACCCTACCGAAACAAACAATCAGAGCTTGGTGCAGCTCTTCAGCTTGCCAGCTTCTGTAAAAACCGTCCAACCCATGCCAGCATGGGAAACGGATAAAACTGATGATGAAGAAGAAGAAGAAGAAGAAGAAAGTAAACAGATGTGAAAACCATTGAAAGTATGATCTGAAAGTCATGTAACTTTAAATTTATATTTGGTATATTGAAATTATTCTTAACTTATCTAATTAAATCTGAAAGTCGTATAACTTAATTTAACATATTTTAAATATATTGAAAACGCTCTAAATACTTATTTAATTAAATCTAAATGTCATATAACTTAATTTAACATATCTTATGTGCAGATAGACGTATGTCCATACCTTATCTAATTAAACCTACAGAAACATACTCAAATTTTAATATTCATCATTTGCAACTCATTAAAGTTGAATTATCTGCTTTAGCTCAACATCAGAGGTCTTCAAACTTTTGCTTCTAGTGTATTCCTTCATCATGTCCGACAGTATTAGCAGACACCCTGTGTGAAGAATATAGTATAAAATGGTTGGACACCATAGAACGGACGATTAACATTTATTATTATTATTATTATTATAATTATTATTATTATCATCATCATCATTATCATTATTATTATCATTATTATTATTATTGAGTGAGAGAGCAGTTCATGCCATCAAAGTGACACTGGGGTAAAATATACGAAGCCCAATATACCCATCATGACTACCCGTCTGATAAAGGTACACCAGGCACATGCATCACAACCATATGTGCGCGACATGATGATCTCATATCAAGATAAACAGCACATGACCTTGCAGGTGGGGCCCAGTTAGAATTTTCTTCAGGTTGAGTAGCCCATCCTGCTCAAACGGTCCCTGAATAAGGGTTGTTTAAGGATGTTGAAAGAACCACCATGTTTCCAGAGGTGAACTATTCAAACCCCAAAAAGAATCCCTCTCAACACATGGCTATGATGCTCCCCCACTACTTCTGCTCGTGATCAGAGATGCACATATCGTCAGCCACTAAGGGACATGCTCAACTGGTTACGGTCAAACAACTGACAAGCAAATCTGTGGTATTGAGCAGAATATTTGCTGTAGCCCATCTTTTATACCAAGACAAAACAATGTACATGATAACACTTCCAATCAGTTAAGATCAGAAGCCATGAGAGCCACTGCCTGGTACTGCATCAGGGCATAGCCACTGCCTGGTACTGCATCAGGGCATAGCCACTGCCTGGTACTGCATCAGGGCATTATTATTATTATTATTATTATCATTATTATTATTATTATTATTATTATTATTATTATTATTATTATTATTATTATTCTATGTTTGACTTTTGCTTTATATTTGTACAAGTTGGCTCCAAGTCTCACCCAGAGACCTCAAGAGACAACAGGTTGGAAGATCGTGTTGTTGTTATGCCTACTGTGCCATATATTTGGTTTTGTATTTAGTGTTGTACTAGTGAATGTTTAAAAAAAAAAAAACCCAAAATTATATTTGTTTTAAAACTTGAGATTACATAGAAAGTATTTTGTGTAGGATATGAGCAGTTCCCATGAGCACTATCTTTTGAATTTCTGCCATTTTGGGGTTTCCTGGTATCTGAGTTAGGTAGCGATCAGCCCCTTTTGTTATCATTCCCATTATTATTATTATTATTATTATTATTTATTATTATTATTATTATTAGTAGTAGTAGTAGTAGTAGTAGTATTCAGTAGTCTTATTTTTATTATGTTTTCACTGCACTATCAAGCACAGCTCTGTTTGCCTTGGATATGGGCTGTGGTTTGTTGTGGTGCTTCATCATCATCATCATCAGCAACAGCAGCAGCAGCTAAAGTGGCAAGCTGGCAGAATCATTAGCAAGCCAGATGAAGTGTTTAGCGATATTTCATCTGTCTCCACGTTCTGAGTTCAAACTCCACCAAGGTCGACTTTGCCTTCTTTCAGTTTCTGTCTACCAAATCCACTCACGTGGCTTTTTTTATGTCTAGTACTTAAACTATCAGTCTCATTGCTAAACTGCTAAGATACAGGGACATAAACAAACCAACACTGGTGGTCAAGGTGATGGTAGAAAACAAACAAAATATAAATACACACACAATCACACACACACACACACATACACACACACACACACACACACGCACACACATGATGAGCTTGTTTCAGTTTCTGTCCACCAAATCCATTCACAAGATATTCTTCTTCATCCTCATGATGATCATCATCATCATTGTTTAACATCTGCCTTCCATGCTGGCATGGGTTGGACAGTTTGACAGGAACTGGCAAAAATCAGGGGCCACTACAAAAATTTCCTCAAATATGAAAACAAAACATATTTCCATTATACCAGACATATCACGCTGCAACCCATCAAACGACCCCTCGATGCTACCACCCAAACATGCAGCATTCTATTGTATTTGAGGAAAATTGAACTTATTGGTTTTATTAAATTTTTACTGTTTTCTATTTATTTATATATATATATTTTTATTTTTCTTCTGTCACTTAGGATCCACAAGTACTCAAAATTATTCCAAATATTGGACCAATGTCAGGTGGTTCGCTGATTACAATTATGGGTCGACATCTCAACACTGGAATGAATATAGTTGCGAAAATTGGATCATTTGATTGCCATATTCAAAGGTAAGTCATTAACGATATCTTCTTTAACTCTTTTGTCAATTCTAGTCATAGACCTGTGGTTATACAATACTCATAATGCTTCTTCAAAACGACAATTGTTTATATTGACCCATGGTAACTGAACCAGGAATGTAAAAGTGATGTGACCAAAATAGAATGGGGTGGTGAAAAGTTCCTGGTTTTGGGTAAAAGAAAATACAGGGCTGTCAGTTAATAATGATTTTATTCAACATATTCCCCTCGCAGTTTCACAAGCTTATTGCAGTGATCCTTCAGTTTTTCTAAGTGCTGTAAAAGAACCCAGAAGGTTAAGTCTCCAATCAGGCCTTTCATGATAGATTTAAAGTCAGGAACCTTTCAGTACCCACCCCACTCATGTGTATATATATACAAAATCAGAAAATGGAGAAATACATCTAAATCATTAATCAACTACCAGATAATACCCAATCACATACTTTATTGAACCACTACATTAGAACATGATTGTACCTATTGTATTGTATTACTCATTCATGTACGCTGTTTTGTTATATATTTTTATGTTTAACCTTAATGTTCTTATGTAGTGGTTCAATAAAGTATGTGATGGGTATTATCTGGTAGTTGATTAATGATTTAGATGTATTTCTCCATTTTCTGATTTGTATTATTATTTATGGTAAAAATAATTTTACCTTTACCCATGTAATACAGTAAATGAATTAATTGCATCGCAATTCTTAACATTTATGTATTAACTTTGTTGGGTACTTCACTAACAGTATATTGGATATATGTTATCCCATGGAGGGTTGAATTTGCAACCCCTATCTCAATTTATATATATATATATACATACATACATACATACATACATATATACATACATACATACATACATACATACATACATACATACATACATACATACATATACATATATAAGGGCATACTGGAAATATCTTGGCTTTGGGTTATAAGAAAATATAGGAGGATCAGTTAATTATGTTTTTATGTAACATATTCCCTTCTTAGGTCCACACACTTTTTGAAGCGGTCCTTCAGTTTTCCTAAGCCCTGTAAAAGAACTCAAAAGGTTGGGCCTCTGACCAGGCTTTTCACAATACCCTTAAAGCCAGGCACCTTCCAGCATCCACATCATACTACAAAGACTGTATTTTTGCCTTGCACAACGCTCTACCGATTCTGCCAATCATTGCCTATAAAACTTTAATTTTTTTTTTTACATGTTTCAGTCGTTGGACTGCAGCCATGTTGGGGGCACTGCCTTGAAGGGGTTTCATGTTGAGTTGAACAAAGTGACCCCCAGTATTATTTTATTAGGCTCTTTTGCTGAACTGCTAAGTCATGGGAATGTAAACAAACTGACACCAGTTGTCAAGTGGTTGTGGGGAGCAAACACAAAGATACACCCCCCCCCAAAAAAAAACATATATATTAAATTCAAATTATGATGAATATTCATCATAATTTGAATTTAACGTATGATAGCGTCTCATAAAGCGAGATATCTATATATCTTAAATTTGCAGAAGAATTTGTGGCGTGGGCAGTTTAGCTTAATGGTTCAGAGCACCGCAACACATAATCACAGAGTCTCATAGCTGGCCGCCAACACTTTTTTCTGCAAAATAGGGGTAGCTTATCCTGTCCAGGCCATATTATTAGTGTTATCCCGTGTTTGAGAATTTAAAATCACTTCTTTAACTTTCTAAAGCATATATATAATTATATATACACACACACATACATACTTACATACACATATATACACACACACACACATATACACATACATATACATGATGAGCTTCCACACAGTTTCCATCTACCAGATTCGCTCACAAGGCATTGGTTGGCCCAGGGCCATAGTAGTAGACACTTGCCCATGGCACTGTGAGGTGGGCTAAAGCAGAAGCCACATGGTCACAAAGCGAGTTTCTTAATCATACAGACTTAAAAAAACAAAAATACACATGGTTCTGGGTTCAGTCTCACTGTGTGGCACCCTGGGCAAGTGTCTTCTACTATAGCCTTGGGCCAACCAAAGCCTTGTAAGTGGATTTGGTAGACAGAAACTGAAAGAAGCCCATCGTATATATGTATATACATGTATGTATGTGTTTGTGCGTCTGTGTTTGTCCCCCTCCACCATCGCTTGACAACCGATGCTGGTGTGTTTACGTCCCCGTAACTTAGTAGTTTGGCAAAAGAGACCGATAGAATAAGTACTAGGCTTACAAAGAATAAGTCCTGGGGTCGATTTACTTGACTGAAGGCGGTGCTCCAGCATGACCACAGTCAAATGACTGAAACAAGTAAAAGAGTAAAGAGTAAGAGTAAATGGATATAGGTGCAGGCATGGCTGTGTGGTAAGAAGCTTGCTTCCCAACCTCATGGTTCTAGGTTCTGTCCTACTGCATGGCACCTTGAGCAAGTCTCTTCTTCTATAGTCTCTGGCCAACCAAAGCTTTGTGAGTGGATTTGGTAGACAGAAACTGAAAGAAGCCTGTAGTTTATTTATATATATATATATATATACATATATATATATATGTGCGTGTGTGTGTATGTGTATATATATATATATATATATATATATATACGTGTGTGTGTATGTCTGTGTTTGTCCCAGTTTGACAACCAGTGTTGGTGTGTTTACATTCCCATAACTTAGTGGTTTGACAAAAGAGATATCTATAATAAGTACTTGGCTTAAAAATATATCCTGGGATTGATTCATTCAACTAAAACCCTTCAAGGCAGTGCCCCAGCATGGCCACAGTCAAATG
This sequence comes from Octopus sinensis, assembly GCF_006345805.1. NCBI lineage: Eukaryota > Metazoa > Mollusca > Cephalopoda > Octopoda > Octopodidae > Octopus > Octopus sinensis. Next base: position 57,167,208 of record NC_043012.1, on the reverse strand, counting down.
ACTGATACAAGTAAAAGATTGTCTTTATTCATAATCAATCAAGCATCTTTTTTTTTATCACTTTTTGTTATTTTTTTTATCTTTGACCATTTTTCAGTCCAACTGGCAGCTGTGGTGACCAAATTACCAATATTACAAGCTGCGAAGAAAAAAGATGTATCTGCAAGACCTCGAAAAATACCAGAAACACCACAAAACCTCTAGATTTTACAATGATGTTTGATGATCACAGATGTAACCATAAAAATTTCTTCAGATATCTTACCGATCCTGTTATTAGTCGAATACATCCATTAAAAAGTATTTCAAGGTACCGTCTATTTTTTCTTCTGTTTTGTTTTGTCTTTGTTTTGTTTTTGTTTTTTGCCGATGTATTTGTTTGATGTATCTAGTTTATTTGTTTGTCTGTGTGTGTTTTCCTGAGAGTATGTTATTTTTCTGTTGGTCATACAGGGTTGGCCAAAAGTCATCCAACAGTAAATCAGAATTCCATAAATACTGTCTGTAATTCTGTATTGACTGGAATGGAAAAATGGTGTTGCTCAAGAAGGACTTCAGTTTGAACAATTTTCATGATGTTTCATATTGCGATGATTTTATTAAATTCATTGAAATCGAAATCAAATTTGATGACTAGGATTCGTGCTAGTGGAGGGCTAAGATCACCATCCAAGTGTGATCGTTGCCAGAGCAGCTGACTGGCCTCTGTGCCGGTGGCACGTAAAAAGCACCATTCAAGTGTGATCTTTACCAGCGTTGCCTTACTGGCACTTGTGCCAGTGGCACATAAGAAAACATTCAAGTGTGGTCGTTGCCAGTGCCACTGGATTGGCTCCTGTGTAGGTGGCACATAAAAACACCATTTGAGCATGGCCATTGCCAGTACCGCCTGACTGGCCCTAGCGCCGATGGCACATAAAAGCACCCACTACACTCTCGGAGTGGTCAGCATTAGGAAAGGCATCCAGCTGTAGAAACTCTGCCAGATCAGATTGGAGCCTGGTGCAGCCATCTGGTTCACCAATCCTTAGTCAAATCGTCCCAACCCATGCTAGCATGGAAAGTGAACATTAAACGATGATGATGATGATAATGATGATTCAGTTGTTAAACATAAATAAATCTTGGAATTAAATGGTTTTGATTTACTGTCAGGTGACTTTTGGCCAACCCTGTATGTATGCACGTGAGTGACAATATAAGGATGTGTTAAAGGTGGCGAGCTGACAGAAACATTAGCACACCAGGCAAAATGCTTAACAGTATTTCGTCTGTTTCTACATTCTGAGTTCAAATTCTGCGATGGTCGACTTTGCTTTTCATTCTTTCAGGGTCGATAAAAAGAGTACCAGTTGTGTACTGGGGGTCAATCTAATCTGGCCCCCTCCCCAAAAATTTGGGCCTTGTGCCTAGAGTAGAAAAGAAAAGTATAAGAATGTGTAGGTTATATGAGTAACATGTGAATGTGTGTTTGTGTAAGACCAAGGGGCCTAGTAGCTTGGGTATTGCACTAATGTTCACAAGATCTTGGGTTCAGTTCCTGGGGCATTGTTTCTTTTACCAAAACACTTTATCTTGTGTTGCTCTGAAATCACTTTATCAATCAACATGTGGTACACCATGTACCTGTACAGGTATTGCTGATTTCATGGAGCAGGTGAGGTTATATGCTGTACAAACAATAAGCAACTCATTCTTGCAGGGTGTTCAGCAAGAAGTGGCAAATCTGCCTTTCTCGGGCATGAAAAACTATGAAGACACAAGAAGCAGATGGAATGGTCTCAGTAGGAATGTCTTTCATCACTGATCTTCTCAATTACATAGCTGGCTTAGGACCAAACAATAACAACAACAACAGCAACTGCTATAACTCTTTCACATGGGTCAGTTAATGAATTTGTATAGTTTTTAATCATGTCTCTAACGAACTTTTTTGTTAATTCATCACCTATCGTCTTTAGGATAATATAATTAAATAGTCTGTCTTAATTAAAGTATAATGCATACAGCGTTCCAATACTACTGATATCAATTATGTTTCATCTTAGGGGAAAAGGCATAGTCATTACATCATCCCCCAGTATATGACTGGTACTTTATTTTATGGTTCCTGACAGGACGAAAGATTAGGTTGACCCTAACAGGATTTGAACTCAGAACATAAGCCACTTGGGCAAATAATGCAAAGCACTTTTCTGACGCTCTAACAAAGCTGCAAACTCACTACCTTAAGGGAAACTACAATAAAAAGAACTTACAAGCAACAAAGAAGACATCCACATAGTTGCTTTGGGTGCTAGAAATACCAGCTAAATCATCCTCAAATCTCGTGCTTTATCTTAAACCAGAGAGATAGATTAGATATATTATTTGAAACAGCTGGAGTGGCCTTAGCTGGAATGTGTTTTTTTCTCAAACTTAAGAGACTACCGTTAGTTAATATATATGTTTATGTGGATGAAACATAATTGAAACTCTGTGTGCATTATACTTTATCTAATTAAGACAGACTATTTAATTATATTATCCTAAAGACTATAGGTGATGAATTAACAAAAAATTACATCGTTAGAGATATGATTAAAAACTATACAAATACATTAACTGACCCATGGTCTCTGAAACTCTGTGTCCAGTAATTGTTGTTCTCCATGCTGGGACCATCTCCAGCAAAACCAGTGACTGTTCTGACTATCCTCAATCAGCGTAACTAAAAAAAAAAAAAAAACACAAAGAGAAAACAAAAAATACGACATGGAAAAGATGAATCAATACATTTACCATTTGTTGATGGAGAACCGGAAAATGACTGGCATTGACATTTTGAATGATATTTGACAGAAATACCATATGCAGATTGGCATCACGATCACTGAAAGTCAACTAAAATAGTTTGCACTTATAGAATATGATGTGTATAAAACAAAAATGTATGTTTCTATAGAAATAAATTTTTAAAAAAACCTTGACATGCCTGCTCTCAGTTTGATCAGAATTACAGGAATTGGAGGTCGTCAGGTTATATTCCTTTGCTCTTTTAGTCGTCTCATTCTTTGGTCAGGGGCACCACATTGAAGGGTTTGATTCAGTGGCCTCCAACCAGGGTATGTGCGGAACTTAGGGATCTATATAAGATTCGGGGGTTAAAATTTATCTGCAATAAATTGGTTATGCTTCTGCGATATAAATTTTAACAGCTTCCCAACCACATAGTTCTGGGTTCAGTCCCACTGTGTGGCACCTTGGGTGTTAATTCGTCAACTAAAGGCAGTGCTCCAGCACGGCCACAGCCAAGTGACTGAAACAAGTAAAAGGGTATATAAATGAAAAATGCATTGTAAATAGACAATAACAGATTAAAAAAACGTATATGTAGAAGAAACAGGGGATCCCTAATTCTTCATCAGTTGTGATCCTGAATGGTAATTCTCACTTTCACACCTTTATATATATTATAGAGAGAGAGAGAGAGTGGAGGAGCAAGAGAGAGGTAGGGGACAGGCTCTGACCCATGCGAGCATGGAAAAGTAGACTTTAATTGATGATCAATAAATTACATTTTGATTCGTTCAAGCATAAAGTTTTCGACCAGTTTGGCTGTGTTGTTAAGAAGTTTACTTCACAATCAAATACTTTCAGGTTCAATCCCACTGCATGTGCAGCATATACGTGTGTGTGTGTGTGTGTGTGTATTTGTGTGTGCTTGTGTCACTTTGTTTTGACATTGCATGATGGTTACAAAAGGATTGCCCGCTGCCATACAAGCTGTGATATTCAGTTCCAATATCCAACAAGAGCATTTCTGGTCATGAGCAAAAATAATACCGTGCTTGGAAGCAGGTGAGGGTTAGCAACAGGAAGGGCGTCCAGCCGTAGAAAATCTATCTGCCTCAATAAACTCCATCCAACCCATGCAAGCATGGAAAAGCGAACCATAAGAGTGATGACATGATGATGATGATGATGATGATGATGATGATGTAATTGTTTTTACTCTTTCAGTGGTGGCATGAATTTAACAGTCACTGGTCAAAATTTCCATGCTGTGAAATATCCTAAGATGTATATTTCCAGTGGCAGTACACAACTCAATAAAACCAAATACGAGGTAACAGTCAAAACTCTTTGTTTTCTATGTCTTTTTTTTTTGTTGTTCTTGTACTTTTTTTTTTTGCTCTTAATTCTTTGATTTTAATTCATTGTATATACGGCAGTGTCTGAGGGAATCCAATAACTAAACATAAATGATAATGTAGTGGGGTTAGTCGAGTGATCGTGGTAAAACACTTTTGGCTTCTATAGAAAATACAGAAGACTCAATAACTGATCAGTGGAGACACATAGCTTTGTGGTTAGGGTGTTGTGGTTAGGATTGTCAGATTGTGGTTTCAGTACCTGCATCAGGCGACGCGTTGTGTTCTTGAGCAAAACAGGTGCAGGAGTGGCTGTGTGGTAAGTAGCTTGCTAACCAACCACATGGTTCCGGGCTCAGTCCCACTGCGTGGCATCTTGGGCAAGTGTCTTCTGCTATGTGGATTTGGTAGACAGAAACTGAAAGAAGCCTGTCATATATATGTATATATATGTGTGTGTGTGTTTATGTCTGTGTTTGTCCCCCTAGCATTGCTTGACAACCGATGCTGGTGTGTTTATGTCCCCGTCACTTTGCGGTTCAGCAAAAGAGACCGATAGAATAAGTGCTGGGCTTACAAAGAATAAGTCCCGGGGTCAATTTGCTCGACTAAAGGCGGTGCTCCAGCATGGCTACAGTCAAATGACTGAAACAAGTAAAAGAATAAAAAATACCTCATTTCTCGTTGATCCAGTCCACTCAGCTAGAAAAAAAAAATGAGTAATCTTACAGACCAGCATCCCATCCAGCAGGGGGCTATATATAGAACAGAAACTGACCTTATGAGTCTGCATGACTTGAGAAGAAGCCTTATCCTTCTTTCGTTATCCTATAATTGATCAATAAAATTTAGTAATCAATGCAACAAATACAGTTTGTCCCATATTGAAATTTGACAGAAAATTCCTATAAGATGGCAGATGCTATACAATTCCATTGCAAAAACAACAAACATTCCTTATAATGTCATAGTCAAATCTTCAAATAAAAGGGACAGTCATAATATTAAGTAATGTGTTTTTGAAACAGCTGTAGAACTCAACTGCCTCTTCCATCCCTTTTCTTTATAGATATAGATATACATGTGTGTGTGTGTGTGTGTACTGCATATATGTATATATGTAAACATTAAGGGATTACCCCAAAACATTTACTGGTTTGCTGACCAAAGCCTTGTGAGTGGATTTGGTAGACGGAAACTGGAAGAAGACTGTCTATATATATATATATATATATATATATATATATGTGTGTGTGTGTGTGTGTGTGTGTATGTATGTGTTTGTGTGTTTGTTCCCCCAACATCGCTTGACAACCGATGCAAGTATGTTTACATCCCCGTAACTTAGCGGTTCAGCAAAAGACACCGATAGAATAAGTACTAGGCTTACAATGAATAAGCCCTGGGATCAATTTGCTTGACTAAAAGCAGTGCTCCAGCATGGCTGAAACAAATGAAAGAATATATATGTATATATATAGGCGCAGGAGTGGCTGTGTGGTAAGTAGCTTGCTAACCAACCACATGGTTCCGGGTTCAATCCCACTGCGTGACATCTTGGGCAAGTGTCTTCTGCTATAGCCCCGGGCCGACCAATACCTTGTGAGTGGATTTGGTAGACGGAAACTGAAAGAAGCCTGTCGTATATATGTATATATATATATGTATGTGTGTGTGTTTGTGTGTCTGTGTTTGTTCCCCTAGCATTGCTTGTCAACCGATGCTGGTGTGTTTACGTCCCCGTCACTTAGCGGTTCGGCAAAGAGACCGATAGAATAAGTACTGGGCTTACAAAAAGAATAAGTCCCGGGGTCGAGTTGCTCGACTAAAGGCGGTGCTCCAGCATGGCCGCAGTCAAATGACTGAAACAAGTAAAAGAGTAAAGAGTAAAAGAGTAAAGAGAGAGTATATATTTTTCTAAACTCACTCTCCATTCTTTTCCAAGTGGGATATTCTTGTATCTACTGCGCAGCAAGATACCTATCTCTGTTCCTTTATATCATTTATATCTCAGTCGGTACAAAGCCATATCACCTCAATACTTCTCCCCATTTCCAGTTAAGGGGGTTTTGTTTTGCAAGGTACTTGATGAAGTACTTTGCAGTGATTGAAGCCATGTATAAAGCACCCAATACACTCTGTAATGTGGTTGGAGTTAGGAAGGACATGCACCTGTACGAACCTTGCCAAAACAGACAATTGGAACCTGGCGTGGACCCTGGCCTTACCAGCCCCTCTTAAAACCACTTTACAGTGTGTACTGGGTTCTTTTTACATGGCACCAGCACCAGTGCTTTTTACGGTGCCTTAAAGAACAGCTATAAATAATAGCATGAAGACTATTGGGCCAAAAATCCCTAGGATAATAAAAAGTCAAAGGTTACCTATGGGGCTTCAACCCACATCTTCTGTGAACATCCAAGGGTTTTTTTTTTTTTTAAATTCAATATTATGCACACCATGGTCAACTTTGCCTTCCATCCTTTCTGAGTTGATAAAAGAAGTACCAGTTGAATACTGGGGTTGATGTAATTGATTTATCCTCTCCCCCTAAAATTGCTGGCCTTGTGCAAAACTTTGAAACCAATATTATGCATGCTGTTATTCATAGGTTTACTTGCTATATTTAACTGTTTTTGTTCATGTTTAAGGACAGTTCTATATTTAAGAGATGAGGAATTATTTACATTATTTACATTCAACAGATATTTGTCCTCATCTTGTTTGTTGTTAAAACAACAATTCAGCTGATATACCGTCCAGCCTTCTTCAGGTGTTTTGGGGGAAATTTCGAACCTGGGTTAAGCATTTTCTGTTTATTTATTTGTTTATTAATTGTTTGTTTGTTTTTTTTTTCTGTCCACAGAACTGTGTAGTTTTAAACAACACAACAATGATATGCCCCACTCCGCCCTGCCCTATAAGTCTGAACCATCATATAACACGCCGTGCAGTGCGGTCTCATCAAGAGCAACTTGCTTTCTTAATGGACGATGTTCAGACTGTGCAGAATCTGAACCGTACGCACACCTCCACGAAATCGGTTTTACACTACTTTCGAGATCCTGTGATCAATCCATTCAGCGGCATCGATAGAATCAAACGTCTTAAAGCAGAAGTTTTGATAATAGATGTAAGTAATATATTTTAATCATGCTTTATTATTATTATTATTATTATTATTATTATTATTATTATTATTATTATTATTATTATTATTATTATTATTATTATTATTATTATTATTATTATTATTATTATTATTATTATTATTGAGTGAGAGAGCAGTGCATGCCATCAAAGTGACACTGGGGTAAAATATACGAATCCCAGTATACCCATCATGACTACCCGTCTGATAAGGGTACACCAGACACATTGTTGTTGTTGTTGTTGTTGTTGTTGTTGTTGTCGTTATTGAGTGAGAGAACAGTGCAATTTGTACTCTTCTCCTCTGGAAGCCATCTACTCGCAATACCAGAGGGCGCACACTCTCCTGCCCTGATGTAATCTCCAGGGATACAGGCATCCAGCAACGGGACCTCCGTAATGCTATGATGGAGCGTGAAGTCTGGTGTAGCATGGTAAATTCCTTTGTCTCGACCACGGTTGAACAATGATGGTGATGATGAGAGAACAGTGCATACCATCAAAGTGACACTGGAGTAAAATATACGAAGCCCAGTATATTATTATTATTATCATTATTATTATTATTATTATAATTATTATTATAATTATTATAATTATTATTATTATTATTATTATTATTATTATTGAGTGAGAGAACAGTGCATGCCATCAAAGTGACACTGGGGTAAAATATACGAAGCCCAGTATACCCATCATGACTACCCGTCTGATAAGGGTACACTAGGCACATGCATCACAACCATATGTACACGACATGGTGATCTCATATCAAGATAAACAGCACATGACCTTGCAAGGTGGGGCCCAGTTAGAATTTTCTTCAGGTTGAGTAGCCCATCCCGCTCAAAAGGTCCCTGAATAAGGATTGTTTAAGGATGTTGAACGAACCACCCATGTTTCCAAAGGTGAATTATCCAAACCTCTAAGAATTCCTTTCAACACATGACTATGATGCTTCCCCACTACTTCTGCTCATGGTCAGAGATGCACATATCATCAGCCACTAAGGGACATGGTCAACTGGTTAAGGTCAACCAACTGACAAGTAAATCTGTGGTATTGAGCAGAATATTTGCTGTAGCCTATCTTTTATACCAAGACAAAACAATGTACATGATAATACTTCCAATCAGTTAAGATCAGAACCCATGAGAGCTACTACCTGGTACTGCATCAGGGCATTTTATTATTATTATTATTATTATTATTATTGAGTGAGAAAGCAGTGCATGCCATCAAAGTGACACTGGGGTAAAATATACGAAACCCAATATACCCATCATGACTACCCGTCTGATAAGGGTACACTAGGCACATGCATCACAACCATATGTGCACAACATGGTGATCTCATATCATTATTATTATTATTATTATTATTATTATTATTATTATTATTATTATCATTATTATCATTATCATTATCATTATCATCATCATCATTATTATTATTATTATTATTATTATTATTATTATTATTATTAGCGAGCAGAATCGTTAGCATGCTGGGCAAAATGCTTAACGGTATTTCATCTGTCACTACTCAAATTCTGCCAAGGTCAACTTTGCCTTTCATCTTTTCGGGGTCGATAAATTAAGTGCCAGTGAAACACTGGGGTTGATGTAATCAACTTATCCCCTCCCCTAGAAAACTGCTGCCCTTGTGAGAAAATTTGAAATCATCATTATTAATATTATTTTTATTGTTGTTGTTATTATTATTATTATTATTATTATTATTATTATTATTATTATTATTATTATTATTATTATTATTATTATCATTATTATCATTATTATCATTATTATTATTATTATTATTATTATTATTATGATATAAGTCAGCAAGCTGGCAGAATCGTTAGCACACCTGGCATAATTCTTAGCAATATTTCATCTGTCTTCAAGTTCTGAGTTCAAATGCTGCCGAGATCAACCTTGCATTTCATTCTTTTGGTGTGAACCTGAAACCTCATGGTTGCAAGCCAAGTTTCTTAACCGAACAGCTGTTGAATATTTTGGGTTTTTTTGTGTTTTTTTTTTCTTTATTTTTATTTCTGTTTTTTTTTTCTTCCTTTTTTCAGGGTAAAAATTTAAATCTTGCTGCTAGAGAATCTGATGTTATAGTTCGTATTGGCAATGAGAGATGCAACATCACAACGTTGTCTATTCATCAACTGGTGTGTCGGCCTCCTGCAGTTCAACCACCTGGGGAAGAAGGGAAAGATATCTCATTACCAGCTGTTGTCGTGAGTAGCTTTTATATTTTTTTTTCTACCATGTCCTTTAGTTTCAGTCATTAGACTGCTGCCATGCTGGAGCAAAGCTTTAGCGTTTTTAATACAAACCTATCTGAGACCACCCTCGATTCTATGACACAAATTTACTGTTTTAAAGTGAACTAAATAGGTGCAGGCATGGCTCCGTTGTAAGAAGTTTGCTTCCCAGCCACATGGTTCCGTGTTCAGTCCCACTGTGCGGCACCTTGAGCAAATGTTTTCTACTATAGCTTTGGGCTGACCAAAGCTTTGTGAGTGTATTTGGTAGATGGAAACTGAAAGAAGCCTGTAATATATATATATCACATGATCACATGACCGACCAGACCATCAGACATTGTTACACATCGCTGGTCACAATGCGTTCGCATTGTTTTAGCCTTCGAATGACGCCACCCCACTGGCTAAGAGAGCAGGCCAACAGAAGAAAGAATAGGAGAAAGAGTGGTGAAAGAACACAGCAGGGATCACCACCCCCTGCCGGAGCCTCGTAGAGCTTTTAGGTGTTTTCGCTCAATAAACACTCACAACACCTGGTCTGGTAATCGAAACCGCAATCCTACGACTGCGAGTCCGCTGCCCTAACCACATCTATTTGTGTGTGTCTGTATTTGTCCTCCTGTCACCACTTCATAACTGGTTTTGGTGTGTTTATGTCCCCGTAACTTAGCAGTTTGGCAAAAGAGACCCATAGAATAAGTACCAGGCTTACAAAAAATAAATCCTGGGGTCAATTTGTTTGACCAAAACCCCTTACTGCAGTGCTCCAGCATGGCTTCAGAGAAATGAGTGAAACAGACAAAAGAACAAATTATAATCTCCCATCAGAATTGTATGGTAATTTTTTTCCAGACACCAGCTTAATAATGTGAAAGTTATTTTGCAAAATTCTTCATTATTTAAAAATTAATTGAAACAAAAGCTTTATGTGTCAACAGACATATAGTAACAAAGGTGTTTAAGGGTTTTTGAACAACAAATCAATCACTTATTTTATTTATTTATTTATTTATTTTGTAGTTTTTTTATGTCTGATATTTTATTCAGTCAGTCTCTTTTACCAAATTGCAAATGGGGCTGTAAACAAACCAACACCAGTTGTCAAGCAGTGGTGGTGAGACAAACACAGACACAACACACACACACACACACACACAGACAGGTAAATAGATAGTTAGATAGATAGACAGACAAACAAATAGATAGGTGGATGGATGGACGGATGGACAGGTAGGTAGCTAGGTAGATAGATAGACAGATAGATAGATAGATAAATAGGCTGGCAGGCAGGCAGGCTGATAGATAGGTAGGTGGATAGATGGATAGATAGGTAGGTAGGTAGATAGATAGATATAGAGAGAGAGCGCGCGCGGGGAATAGATAGATAGATAGATGGGTAGTCAGACAGATAGGTATGGCAGGCTTCTATTTCACACAGTTTCCATCTACTAAATCTACTCACAAGGGATTGTTCAACCCAGAGATATAATTGAAGACACTTGCCCAATGTGACTGAACCTATCACACAGCTAGGCCTGTACTGCTCAACTGTGTACACGACCCAGTTATTAGAAGAGATATACTGTAATCCTTAAATGTCATTAGACATATTTGAAAAGGTCTGCATTAGGAATAGCATCTAGACATAAAAATCATCATCATCATCATCATCTTTTAATGACCGTTGTCCATGCTGGCATAGGTTGGATAGTTTTACTAGAGCTGGCAAGCTGCAGAGCTGCACCAGACTCCAGTTTGATTTGGCACGGCTTCTACAGCAGGATGCCCTTCTTAATGCCAACCACTTTACAGAGTGTGCTGGGTGCTTGTTATGTGGCACCACATGGGTGCTTTTACATGGCATATATATATATATTTATACACACTTGCACATTCACACACACCATTCTCACGTACAGACACACATACTTTCATTAGGATCACCATCACTTTATTATCTCCCTTCCTTCCAACCTCTTCTTTCTAATCAGTCACCATGCTTGACCACTAAATCCATATATATATATATACATACATACATGTGTGTGTGTGTGTATGTATGTGTATATATATATATATATGTATATATACATATATATATATATGATGATTGCTTCATCTTTAGAGATGATAGCCATCCCATCAACACACACACCACCACACCCCATCACATAGTACGATCACTCCATTGAGGACTTTTAAGACTGACAGGATTTAAAATACCAGTGGCAGATATTATTCAAGTTTTCTGTATCTTTGCCCTTTAGAATCTGATTCTGAAGAAATGTTTTTGTGAACTATCATATGTCTTTTAAGTCCAGATATTGTCTTACAAGTGTTTTTGATATATAACACAAGTCCTAAGAGGCAGTTGGTGTCCAAGATATTTACCTGTCTGGGCACTTCGATTTTCATGTGACTTCATATGATTCACGTATCCTGCTTTTGACAACAGAACATGGTCACATACAATGCATATCCAGTGTTCATTGTTGATTGCAGTTCCAATTGTTCCTTTGCAACAGGCACTTTTAAGTTCAGAGTGCTGAATCATCTTTTCCTCCCAGGCATTACAGCCAGTCCTAACAGGACCTCTCCACTTGTTCTGATCTAGAGCATCATTTTCCCAATCACTTATGTTCATATCTAGTATATACATATATGAGGACATACTAGGAAGCTCCTGGCTTTGGGTAAAAAAAAAATATTGGAGGATTAGTTTATTATGATTTCATTCAACATATTCCCCTTCTCAAATTCACTCAATTCTTGTAATGATCCTTGTTTTTATAAGCTCTTTTACAGAGCTTATAAAAAAACTGTAAAAGAACTTGGAAGGTCAGGCTCCAACCAGGTCTTTTGCAAAACCCTTAAAACCAGGAGCCTCTTCATATATGTTTATTAATTTCTGTATGTTACAGCTATTTAATCAACACATCTCTCATTTGTTCTCTCTTTCTTTTTCTCTGTTTCTCATTCCAGGTGATAATTGGCTACAAACAATTCAATGTTGGATATTTAGAATATGACACGGGAATGTCCCTTCCAATGAATATCATCATTGGAATAGCTACTGCTGGTTTTATTGTAGTCATTCTCATCTCCCTTACTATGATCACCTATTGGCGTAAGAGCACGCAAGCTGAACGCAGATACAAAAAGATGCAGATCCAATTGGATAATCTAGAAAGCAATGTGCGGAATGAATGCAAACAAGGTATGGCTCATCCTATTCTAAAGTGGAGTGATGTTTCTCTGTCCGTTATGTTTTTATGTTTGCTAACTCCTCCTAGACCTTTGGTGCAAGGACAACGAGACTCAAACCAGCAACTCCCCTAATCCCAGGGAATGTCCTAAGGGGGTCTATTTTTTTAAGGGCTACCCAATTAAAGCCCCACTGACCCCTCCTATTTTTATTGCATTTTAAACTAAATACATGGTATTGGCGACCAAATCGAAGCAATGACGATGAATTTCATACCATGAACTCCCAGGGAGTATCGTAAGGAGGTTCAATTTCTGAAGGGAAGCTTAAATGGAGCCCCACTGATCCCCCCTATTTTTACTGCATTTACTTCGCTCCTACACCTACTAATTAAACTTTGATCATCATTTGTGCTTAGCACATTTGCAGAAGTTTGGGCATTCCAAATACCTTCATGTACATTCAAATCGAGATAAAGCGTTTTTTTTTTATTTTTTCCTTGTTTCAGTAATTAGACTGTGGTCATGCTGGGGCACTGCTTTGAAGAATTTTAAGCTGAATGAATAGAACCCAGTGCTTATTTTTCTTATGTTTTAAAGCTTGGTTCTTACTGTACTGGTGTCTTTTGCCAAACCACTAAGTTATGGAGACATAAACAAACCAACACTGGTTGTCAAGCAGTAGTGGGAAACAAACACAGACACAGACACACAAACACACACATACTTATCCGATGGGCTTCTTTCATTTTCCGTCTACCAAATCCTCTCACAAGGCTTTGGTCAGCCCACGGCTATAGTAGAAAACACCATCATAAGGTGCCATGCAGTGGAACTGAACTTAGAACCATGTGGTTAAGAAGCAAGCCTCTTACCATACCTCCACGCCCATTTCTTCAACCTCTGCCCATAATCAGCCAAATTATTTTTCTTTACACACAATTAAGCTAACAAATCATTTCTGGAAATTTCCCTGTCTATGCCTTACATATACGACGGGCTTATTTCAGTTTCCATCTCCAAATCCACTCACAAGGCTTTGGTCAGCCCGAGGCTACACTAGAAGACATTTACCCAAGGTGCCACGCAGTGGGGCTGAACCTGGAACCAAATGGTTGGAAAGCAAGCTTCTTACCATACAGCCACGCCTATCAAATATATCTCATTATAATGAAATATATTTGATGCGTGAAGACAGCTAGAAATGCAATGAAACAGAAATAATTATTTCTGTTCCTGGTTTTAATCATTAGACTGCAAATTTGCTGAGACACCACGATTTTATTACATTTTAGTCTGGTACACATAATTGGTTGCAGAAAGTTCATAACTGCCATATAAGAAAGGCAAATATCACATGACTGGATGCAGAGAACACTGCAGCCAACAGAAAACCAGTAGTGTTAACTTGCTGTCCAATGTACTTGAAAGCAGAGGGAAAAAATATATTGAACTGAAATGAACCCATAATAGAAATTTCTATTTACGAGACGAGACGAACCCATAATAGAAATTTCTATTTACGAGACGACGAAATTAGCCAGAATTATGTCCCTTTACTGAGTTATCTCCCTTCTACAAACTCAAAAATACCACATGATGTTTATATCAATTTATACAAATATGTATGCAGAGACGTGCGTATATACACACACCTATTTTAATATATTTTATACGTGTGTGTGTGTGTGTCATATTACAGTCCTCTGCACAATTTTCGTCAATGAAATTTTATTCTCAGGGCGTTAAGTTAACCTCCAAAGGTAGAAGACACCGAAATTTCTACTAAGGGAGACAACTCCTTTTTATCTTAAATATTTATACACTACATCAGCATTTCTCGACCATTTTAGCCTATTGACAACTATGGCTTCTATTTTACTCAGGTGGACCTTCATTGGCATTCGATGTTTAAAAAATCGTATTATATTTTTATAATCAAAGGTTATTAGAAATTAGTCGTGGCTATGTGGTAAGACGCTTCCTTCCCAACTGTATGGTTCCGGGTTCAGTCCCACTGTGTAGCACCTCAGGCGAGTGCCTTCTGCTGTTGCCTCGAGCCAACTAAAGCTTTGTGAGTGGGTTTGGAAGACTGAAACTGAAAGAAGCCCGTCGTATATATATATATATATATATATATATATATATATATATATACATATATATATATAATCTCACGTGACCGACCTGGCTATTGTTTTAGCCTTCAAATGACGCCACCCCGCAGGCTAAGCGAGCAGGCCAACAGAAGAAAGAGTGAGAGAAAGATGTGGCGAAAGAGTACAGCAGGGATCGCCACCACTCCCTGCCATATGTGTGTGTAAATCTGTCTTTGTGTCTGTGTTGGTTCCCCATAACTTAGTATTTCGGCAAAAAAGACTGATAGAATAAGTACCAGGCTTTAAAAAGCTTTAAAAACATAAGTACTGCAGTTGATGCATTTGACTAAAAGTTCTTCGAGGTGGTGCCCCAGCATGGCCACAGTCTAATGCCTAAAACAAGTAAAAGGAGGGAAAAAGTATAATAAAAGATTGAGTTAAATATCATAAGAAATTGTATTAAAAAACTGTTCAAATATTTTGTTGCACATAAATTTTAACGATAAAATCTTATGTGGGCCCCCAAGGGTCATATGAACCTTGAAGTATCATAGGGACCACCAAGGGTTATATGAATCCCAATTGAGAATCAGTTCTATACTATTGTACTGTTACTTCTAATTGGTTGTTATTAATTCATTAATTAATTTTAATGTTGTTTTTTGTTTTTTTTTCTTTATCTTTGAAAGCATTTGCTGAACTACAGACAGATGTGACAGACTTAACCAGTGACCTGCTTCCTAGTGGCTTCCCTGTATGGGATTATTCCCAGTATACATTTAAAGTGCTCTTCCCGGGTGTTTCAGACCATCCTATTTTACATCCCCACACCGAAAGAATGGCTGGTGTAAGTATTTCTCCCCTTATTATTTCTTGTAAAGCTACAAAGATCCGTGACTGGAATTGGACTCATTGTATGTTTTGCAATCTGTTCTCCTTCTCCTCCTCCTCATCATCATCATCATCATCATCATCATCATCATCATCATTATTATTATTATTATTATTATTATTATTATTATTATTATTATTATTATCATTATTATTATTATTATTATTATTATTATTATTATTTATTATTATTATTATATTATTATTATTATTATCATCATCATTATCATCATCATCATCATCATCTTCGTTATTATTATCATCATCATTATTATCATCATCATAATCATCTTCCAATGTACTATAACCATGCTGGATTAACCATTAAGAAAATAAGCGTGTTCTGAGGGCATCAAGGGAAGTGGTGGTGGTGCAGGTGGTTGCAGCGGCGGGGGTGGCATCACAGAAAAATAGTAAATGGTTTACAGCACAAAAGAAATCGCCATAAACTTGCTAAAATGATATTATTCGATGTGCTTTATGTGACCAGAAATATGAATTTCAAAGTGTTCAATAGTGTCACAGTGAGGATCTGATGAAAGACTTTACAATTAGAAAAAGCAGGAGAAAGCTTTTCAAATATATAAAGTGGAAGTATACAAAAATAAACATTATTTTCCATTTTACTGTTAGTTTTGTTTCATTTTTGAAAAATGAAAATTTATTTTATGGCCTATTATTGTTTTAGATTTTGAACTACATATATATGGGGGCACCAAAATATTTTAAGTGCTTAGGGCCTCTGTGGGTCTTAATCCAGCCCTGTGATGTAACCATCAAGAAGATGTGAAACACCTTCACTTCCTCATCCATTCGATAGGATACTAGTCTTTCTTAGGCAGATTTTATAATGGATATGTTTTTTTAAAACCTAGAACTTAAAAACATTTGTTGTTTATTTTTAAAATGGTAAGAAATTTTCTTAAAATTTTGCACTGAGCCGGTTGAGCAACAACATAGAAAATTTTCCCTGACACAAGCATTTTTATTTTAATTACATTTGTTAAAACTCCCTCCTCCACTTGCACATACATGTCCCTTAATAATTTGAGAATAATTCATTAAAACTATAAAGAATTACCAAAAATATTTTTTTCTAAATACACTTAAGGACTAAACTTTATTATTATTATTATTATTATAATTATTATTATTATTATTATTATTATTATTATTATTATTATTATTATTATTATTATTATTATTATTATTATTATTATTATCAAGGTGGTGAGCTGGCAGAATCGTTAGCATGCCAGGCAAAATGCTTAGTGGCATTTTCTCTATCCTTACAGTGAGTGCAAGTGAAGGTACATGGCTCAGTGGTTAGAGCATCAAGCTTACGATCGCAAGGTTGTGAGTTAGAATCCCGGACCGGGCTGCATGTTGTGTTCTTGAGCAAGACACTTTATTTCACGTTGCTTCAGTTCTCTCAGCTGCAGAAATGAGTTGCGACATCACAGGTGCCAAGCTGTATCGGCCCCTTTGCCTTTCCCTTCGATAATGCTGGTGGCGTGGAGAGGGGAGGCTGGTATGTGTGGGCAACTGCTGGTCTTCCATAAACAACCTTGCCCGGACTTGTGCCTGGGAGGGTAACATTCTAGGTGCAATCCCATGGTCAGTTATGACCGAAGGGGGTCTCAGCAACAGTGAGTTCAAATTCTGCTGAGGTTGACTTTGCCTTCCAGTCTTTTGGGGTTGATAAAATAAGTAACAGTTGAACACTGGGGTTGATAGCATCAACTAACCACTTCCCCTAAAATTGTTAGCCTTGGACCCAAAATTTGAAACTATTGTCATCATTATTTAGGTGGAAAGCTGATTGAATCATTTGTGTGTTAGACAAAATGCTTAGCAACAATTCTTATAACGACTGTTATATATAAATGTATGTATATTCTTGACCGTTTTACCTATTAGTGGAATATATCTTTTGTTTCTCTTTCCTCTGTCTAATTAGTGTTTATAGTATCTAATACCTAAATATACTACTATAATATATATATATATATATACATATATACACACACACACACATATATAAATATATATATATATATATAATATATATATATATATATATATATATATATATATATATATATATATATATATATATATTATATATATATATATTTCTACTATAATATATATACTTTTATAACATATATACCACCATAATATATATATACTACTATAGTACATGTGATCAAAGTATTGATTTCTCAAATCACCAAAGCACCACCAATTATATGCAGGTTAAAGGTTATAAGTGATTGAATAAATATCAGTTATTGCCAGACTATTTTATAGACCGATTATCCACCACCACTACTACCATCACTGGTGCAGCCTTTACATTGTTGCTCAGCCTGTTAGTAACGAAAAGTTCCTGGCATGGGTAAAAGAAAATACAGGAGGAATAGTTAATTATGGTTTGTATGTACCCCTGTAATTCCCGGGGGTAAAGATGTTCTATTGAAATGCTTTATTATTCTGATATAAAAAAGGGATTTCATTATAACTGCTACAAAATGTGTATTTTCCATCATGAAAAAGTACAAAAAAACTGTCACCTGGAGGAAGGAGAGATTGTTGAAGGGTAGCGAGAGAGGTTTTCTGAGGTTGGCGAGAGGCAAAGACTTTATTCTGCTTAGCAAAGGCATCTGCGAAATGTATAACTGATGTCATTCACAGAAAAACTATTGTTTTACTGTGAGAAAAGCACTGTGGAAGTGCTAAGTGAAATTTGGCAATTGAGGATCAAATTTACACTATACTTGCATGAAGCCACTATAGATACTTTGTGGAATAAAAAGTTTATCTACTGTCATGGAAAAAATGTAACTAAAAATGCAGAATTATTGGAGTAATGGGCATTCAAAAAAGTATGTGTAGAAATGTATGAATGAAGTCTTTAATGTTTAAGTTTCAAATTAAGGAAGTGGTAAGTAGCTTGCTTACCAACCACATGGTTCGGGTTCAATCCCACTGCGTGGCATCTTGGGCAAGTGTCTTCTACTATCGCCTCGGGCTGACCAAAGCCTTGTGAGTGGATATGGCAGACGGAAACTGAAAGAAGCCCATCGTATATATGTATATATAAAAATGTGTATGTTTGTGTGTCTGTGTTTGTCTCCCTAGCATTGCTTGACAACCGATGCTGGTGTATTTATGTCCCTCGTCACTTAGCAGTTCGGCAAAAGAGATCGATAGAATAAGTACTAGTCTTACAAAGAATAAGTCCTGGAGTCGATTTGCTCAACTAAAGGCAGTGCTCCAGCATGGCCACAGTCAAATGACTGAAACAAGTAAAAGAGTTCAAAACTGTGAGCATTGAAATGTAGAATTAGGTTGGTTGATCGAGAAAATCAAATATTGATTGCTTCGCTAAAATCTGCAGGAGCTACAGGTTATTTCCCTTGCGTTTTTTAAGTAAAATATTAGTAATATGTAGTTGATAGAAGGATCCATTGGAGGGGCCCTATTATCGATTTTTTTCAACAATCTAAGTATGTTACGAGGTTTCCAGACATGAGTTCTCTTTATGTGTCAAATAAAGTATAAAAGTGATATTGTCTGCAAAAATTAGAAGTAGGACACACAAAAAAATCAATATTCAAAGTAATCGAACATAAACAATGAAATGGGTTATTCCCCTTGAGTGTTTAAAAAAAATACTGTACAAGTGCTATGGGTTATTTCCGTTGGGTGTTTAAAAAAATATTAGTTATATGAGGTAGATATGAAGGTCACTTCCATGGGGCCGTATTGTCGATTTTTTCAACAATCTAAGTAAGTCACAAGGTTTCCAGACATGAGTTCTACTCACGTGTCAAGCTTTATCAAAATCAATAAAACGATGTAGGAGGAGTTAGCTAACAACGCCACAAACAATCACACACCGATTTTCCACATATGATATATATATATATATATATATATATATATATATATATATATATATATATTATGTGTGTGCTTTTGTGTCTGTGTCTGTCCCCATCAGCACCACCACTATCATCTCCATCACTTGACAACTGATGTTGATGTGTTTATGTCACTGTAATTTAGTGGTTTGGCAAAAGACCGTGATAGAATAAGTACCAGGCTTACAGAGAATAATAGGGTCAATTTCTTTGACTGAAAGGTGGTACTCTAGCATGGCCCCAGTCAAATGACTGAAACAAGTAAAAGAATAAAAGAGTATTTATATATATATATATACACACACACACACACACACACATATATATATATATATATATAGTGTTTATGTGTTTGTATGTACTGTGGGTGGGTGGTTGTAAAGAATGTGGACCGCACCAGCTTTCGTTATTTAAATTATTTTTTTTACAGAATCCCCCATCTTCAAGCATGGAGATTCTGATTCTGCAAAAAAAAAAAAACGCCATTTTAAAATTTTTATTTCTACCCCTTCCCACCCCACCAAATTCTTCAACATTTACTTTTTCAGAAATTTTTTTTTTTACAATCATAATCTCTGTATTTTTCTATGTATTTCACAAAAAAAATTCCTGTAAAAAGTGAAAATTGAAGAATTTGGGGTGGGGTGGGGTGAGGTATTTAAAACTTTTAAATGCCAGTTTGTTTTTGATTTTTTTGCAGAATCTAAATCTCCATACTTGGAAATGGAGGATTCTGTAAAAAAAAATAATAATAACGGCCACGAAAGCACCATCTGATCGTGGCTGTTTGCCAGCCTCGTCTGGCACGTAAAAAGCACCCACTACACTCACAGAGTGATTGGTGTTAGGAAGGGCATCCAGCTGTAGAAACACTGCCAGATCAGACTGGAGCCTGATGCAGCCTTCTGGCTTCCCAGACCCCAGTTGAACCATCCAACCCATGCCAGCATGGAAAGCGGACGTTAAACAATGGTGATGATGAATGAAAGTGGGTGCAGTCCACATTCTTTACACCTACCCTTTGGGTGGACATTATGTGATGGTTGTAAGTGATCATCATTGTCATACAAAAAAAGGCTGTTCATTTGCAGTTGTCTGTGAAAAACTTGTCTGGTCTTTAGAAAATATCACCTTGTTTGGAAACAAGGGTTAGCAACAGGAAGAGCATCATCCAGCCATAGAAAATCTGCCTCAACAAATTGCATTTGACCCATGCAGGCATGGAAAAGAGGACATTAAACGATGATGAAGATAACGATGATAATGATGATGATCACAATTGAACTTTAGCAAGTTTCTAAACATAGAAAATGGAACAAAATATATACTTTGAGACAATTAGCCTAGAGTACTGTACACCATTCTTTCCTGCTACCCACCCGATATTTTAAAATAGATCGTCATGTTCTTGGAGCCATTTCATATGAATTATCCATCAGTTATTGGTTTATTGTAATATCATACACAAATATTGATTTCAGGCAACGGTTGTTTTTTTAATTATTGATTTTGCTTGGCTATATATAAATATTAAAATCAATCTTGTAATATTTTGTGTCAGATTTTTTTTTTCTTACATGCACATATATATGCACACACATATATACATGTGTGTGTGTGTAACTGTAAAAACAAGAAATAATTTACATCTGCTCAATTCTTTATCTCACTGTTTCATGCCACATTGATCCTTCAGGTGACTACACATACATATACACAAATACATACATTCAGACTTATCGGCGTATATACGTATGCATATATATGTATATATATGTATGTATGTATGTATGTATATATATATGTATGTATGTATGTACGTATGTATGTATGTATATATATATATATGTATATGCATATATATAAACACATGCACACGCACGCACACATATGGTTAATCGATAATCATTAGTCTGGCAAAATGTATATTTGGTTTTGCCTGTGGCTCATTGGGAACTAAGGAACGAAAGTTTAGGAAGAATTAATTTATAAAGTATGGAGCAGGGAGGAAAGAAGGAAGAAAGAAAAGTCATACATAATTGTATACGTATGTATGTGTGTGTGTCTGTACACGCATACATATATATATATATGTGTGTATATATATACACACACACATATATATATATATATATATATATATACGTAAATTTTGAACAATGAAACGAGTACAGAACACCGCATTGGTGGATATATAATTTCTTTATTTGTGGATTAAGGCTACCATTGGTTTCATGTTAAGAAAAATATCTCAACATCTTAAAAATTTTTCAAGCTAATCACCTGGAGGAATGGTATTCATCTCAATTTTGGATGAAAACATCCAAAATTGTTAAGATATTAAGATACTTTTCTATACATGCAACCAATGGTAGCTTTGATGCACAAATATATATATATAGGGAGAATTCACAGAAATAACACAAAAGACGAAGACAGGTGGTGTAGACAACATACAGCTGTATTAGTTTAATGCTCTGGAAGGGAAAAAGTTTTTAACGGTTCAAGCCTATGCTCTTCCAGAGAAAGAAACAGGGGGAGAAAATAAAGAATGTGTAGTGGCTAACGATCTATCATGGCGAATGATATATATATATATATGTATGCATGTATACACACATGCATTCATGCATACATACATACATGCATAAAATAAAAACTTGGGATAATCATAATTTTGAAAATATGGTAATTTATAATTATGCCTGTGCATCAAATTCCCCAAAAAGTTAATGAAAGGTGTTAAATTTAAACCAAAATGTAAACAATGTAGTAGAATGGCATTAATTTTATTACCTCCACCTTAGCGAAAGTGGGGGTATTGTTTTCAGTTGTGTTTGTTTGTTTGTCTGTGGACAAGATATCTCAAGAACCACAGGATGGATTCAGATGAAACTTTCAGGGATGTTTGACCTCATGACTGGAACGAACTGATTAGGTTTTGGGATTGATCCAGTACCGGACACAATGATTCGGGATTATTTTCTCTGTTTTCTTACTCCAATTTTTGAGAGCAGTCAGGTACATTTTCAGTATTCTCGTT